>NW_025721286.1:0-157836 GCF_922984935.1 Meles meles | reverse complement strand
AAGAGGCCTATACGGCTTGTGTTCCCTGTTCAGGAAGGAACTTAGAACAAGGGCCGCAAGAAGCAGGTTGGATACTCTAGTTAAGTGCCCGTCCAGTCCCTTGTGCTTCCAAAACGTATTATCGCACTTAAGGTGAAGTCTTCCAGTTGGCAGAGTGTTCGCACCACAGGAAAGACTTTAGAACATAGGCGGCCTATAAACAAGTTGGAAGCCCACAGTAAAATGCAGGCTAATGCCCTTAGGCTTCCAAAACGTATAAACGCACTTAAGTGGAACAGGCCTCTACGGCTTGTGTTCCCAGTTCAGGAAGGAACTTAGAACAAGGGCAGAGTATAAGTAGTTGGATACTCTGAGTTAAGTGGCCCGTCCATTCTCTTGTGCTTCCAAAATGTATTATCGCACTTAAGGAGAAGTCTCATAAGTCGCAGTGTGTTCCCAGTTAAGGAAAGAATTTAGAACAAGGGCGGGACTAGAAGCTTGTTGGATACGCTGAGTTAAGGGCAGGCAAAGACGTTTCTGCTTCCCCAAGGTAAAGGCGATCTTAAGGTTTACATGCATAAATGGCACTGTGTTCCCAGTTGTGGAAAGAAGATAGACCCTGGTTGCACTATAGGCAAGTTGCATACTCTACGTTAAGTGCACGTCAAGACCCTGATGCTTCCAAAACGTAAACTCGATTCTGAAGTGCAGATCCCATATGTGACAGTGTGTTCCCCGTGGTTGAAAGTAGTTGGAACAAGGCCACACTAGAGGCAAGTTGGATACTCTAAGGGAAATTGCAAGCCAAGTCCCATAGCTTCCAAATCGTATAATCGCTCTGAAGGGTAAGTCTCCTCATTGGCAGTGTGTTCCCCAGGTGAGGAAAGATCTTAGAACATGGACAGACTGTAAGCTTGTTGCATACACTGAGTTAAGTTCAAGTAAAGTCCCTTAGGCTTCCAAAACCTCCAAACGCACTGAAGACGAACACTCGCATGGCACTGTTTTCCAGTGGAGGAAAGGTGTCAGAACAAGGGCGGATTCTAGGCAGGTTGAAGACTGTGAGTGAAGTGGCTCGCCATTGCGCTTCTGTTTCCAAAACGTTAAATCCTGCTTCATACCAAAACGCATTCTGGCAGTGTTTTCCCAGTTGAGGAAAGAAGTTAGAACAAAGACGGACTGGAGGCCAGTTGGATACACTGAAGGAAGTGCACAGCAAGTCCCTTAGACTTGCAAAACCGTATCATCGCTCTTAAGGTGAACTCTCATAAGTGGCAGGGTGTTCGCCGATTTCAGAAAAGAACTAAGAACAACGGCGGCCTATAAGCAAGCTGGAAGCGCTAAGGAACATGCAGGCTATGGCTCTCATGCTTCCAAAACGTATCAAATCTCTCAGGGTGAAAGAGGCCGATGCGGCGATGTGTTCACAGTCCAGGAAGGTACTTAGAACAAGGGCAGACAAGAAGCAGGTTGGATACTCTAGTGAAGTGGCCGTCCAGTCCCCTTGTGCTTCCAAAACGTATTATCGCACTTAAGGTGAAGTCCGACAAGTGGCAAGTGTTCGCAGCTCAGGAAAGACTTTAGAACATTTGCGGCCTATAAGCAAGTTGGAAGACCTCAGTAATATGCAGGCTAATGCCCTTAGGCTTCCAAAACGTATAAACGCACTTAAAGTCGAATAGGCCTATGTGGCTTGGTTCCCAGTTCAGGAAGGAACTTAGAACAAGGGCAGACAAGAAGCAGGTTGGATACTCTAGTTAAGTGCCCATCCCAGTCCCTTGTGCTTCCAAAACGTATTATCGCACTTAAGGTGAAGTCTGACAAGTGGCAAGTGTTCGCAGCTCAGGAAAGAACTTAGAACAAAGGTGGCCTATAAGCAACTTGGAAGCTCTAAGTAAAATGCAGGCTAATGCCCTTAGGCTTCCAAAACGTATAAACGCACTTAAGTCCAAGAGGCCTATGAGGCTTATGTTCCCAGTTCAGGAAGGAACTTAGAAAAAGGTCAGACTATAAGCCTGTTGGATATTCTGAGTTAAGTGCCCGTCCAGTCTCTTGTGCTTCCAAAACGTATTATCGCACATAAGGAGAAGGCTCAGAAGTGGCAGTGTGTTCCCAGTTAAGGAAAGAATTTAGAACAAGGGCGGACTAGAAGCTTGTTGGATACTCTGAGTTAAGGGCAGGCAAAGAAATTTCTGCTTCCCCAAGGTAAAGGCGATCTTAAGGTTTACATGCATAAATGGGCAGTGTGTTCCCAGTTGTGGAAAGAAGATAGACCCTGGTTGCACTATAGGCAAGTTGCATACTCTACGTTAAGTGCATGTCAAGACCCTGATGCTTCCAAAACGTAAACCCGATCTGAAGTGGCAGATCCATATGTGACAGTGTGTTCCCCGTGGTTGAAAGAAGTTGGAACAAGGCCACACTGTAGGCAAGTTGGAGACTCTAAGGGAAATGCAGGCCAAGTCCCATATGCTTCCAAATCGTATAATCGCTCTGAAGGGTAAGTCTCCTCATTGGCAGTGTGTTCCCAGGTGAGGAAAGATCTTAGAACATGGACAGACTATAAGCTTGTTGCACACACTGAGTTAAGTTCAAGTGAAGTTCCTTAGGCTTCCAAAACCTCCAAACGCACTGAAGACCAACACTCACATGGCACTGTTTTCCCAGTGGAGGAAAGGTGTCAGAACAAGGGCGGATTCTAGGCAGGTTGAAGACTGTGAGTGAAGTGCTCGCCAATGCGCTTCTGTTTCCAAAACGTTAAATCCTGCTTCATACCAAAACGCATTCTGGCAGTGTTTTCCCAGTTGAGGAAAGAAGTTAGAACAAAGACGGACTGGAGGCCAGTTGGATACACTGAAGGAAGTGCACAGCAAGTCCCTTAGACTTGCAAAACGTATCATCGCTCTTAAGGTGAACTCTCATAAGTGGCAGGGTGTTCGCCGTTTTCAGAAAAGAACTAAGAACAACGGCGGCCTATAAGCAAGCTGGAAGCGCTAAGGAACATGCAGGCTTGGGCTCTCATGCTTCCAAAACGTATCAAATCTCTCAGGGTGAAGAGGCCGCTGCGGCGATGTGTTCACAGTCCAGGAAGGAACTTACAAGAAGGGCAGACAAGAAGCAGGTTGGATACTCTAGTGAAGTGCCCGTCCAGTCCCCTTGTGCTTCCAAAACGTATTATCGCACTTAAGGTGAAGTCCGACAAGTGGCAAGTGTTCGCAGCTCAGGAAAGAACTTAGGACAAAGGTGGCCTAAGAGGAAGTTGGAAGCTCTAAGTAAAATGCAGGCTAATGCCCTTAGGCTTCCAGAACGTATAAACGCACTTAAGTGGAAGAGGCCTATACGGCTTGTGTTCCCTGTTCAGGAAGGAACTTAGAACAAGGGCCGCAAGAAGCAGGTTGGATACTCTAGTTAAGTGCCCGTCCAGTCCCTTGTGCTTCCAAAACGTATTATCGCACTTAAGGTGAAGTCTTCCAGTTGGCAGGAGTGTTCGCACCACAGGAAAGACTTTAGAACATAGGCGGCCTATAAACAAGTTGGAAGCCCTCAGTAAAATGCAGGCTAATGCCCTTAGGCTTCCAAAACGTATAAACGCACTTAAGTGGAACAGGCCTCTACGGCTTGTGTTCCCAGTTCAGGAAGGAACTTAGAACAAGGGCAGAGTATAAGTAGTTGGATACTCTGAGTTAAGTGCCCGTCCATTCTCTTGTGCTTCCAAAATGTATTATCGCACTTAAGGAGAAGTCTCATAAGTCGCAGTGTGTTCCCAGTTAAGGAAAGAATTTAGAACAAGGGCGGACTAGAAGCTTGTTGGATACGCTGAGTTAAGGGCAGGCAAAGACGTTTCTGCTTCCCCAAGGTAAAGGCGATCTTAAGGTTTACATGCATAAATGGCACTGTGTTCCCAGTTGTGGAAAGAAGATAGACCCTGGTTGCACTATAGGCAAGTTGCATACTCTACGTTAAGTGCACGTCAAGACCCTGATGCTTCCAAAACGTAAACTCGATCTGAAGTGCAGATCCATATGTGACAGTGTGTTCCCCGTGGTTGAAAGTAGTTGGAACAAGGCCACACTAGAGGCAAGTTGGATACTCTAAGGGAAATGCAAGCCAAGTCCCATATGCTTCCAAATCGTATAATCGCTCTGAAGGGTAAGTCTCCTCATTGGCAGTGTGTTCCCAGGTGAGGAAAGATCTTAGAACATGGACAGACTGTAAGCTTGTTGCATACACTGAGTTAAGTTCAAGTAAAGTCCCTTAGGCTTCCAAAACCTCCAAACGCACTGAAGACGAACACTCGCATGGCACTGTTTTCCCAGTGGAGGAAAGGTGTCAGAACAAGGGCGGATTCTAGGCAGGTTGAAGACTGTGAGTGAAGTGCTCGCCATTGCGCTTCTGTTTCCCAAAACGTTAAATCCTGCTTCATACCAAAACGCATTCTGGCAGTGGTTTTCCCAGTTGAGGAAAGAAGTTAGAACAAAGACGGACTGGAGGCCAGTTGGATACACTGAAGGAAGTGCACAGCAAGTCCCTTAGACTTGCAAAACGTATCATCGCTCTTAAGGTGAACTCTCATAAGTGGCAGGGTGTTCGCCGATTTCAGAAAAGAACTAAGAACAACGGCGGCCTATAAGCAAGCTGGAAGCGCTAAGGAACATGCAGGCTATGGCTCTCATGCTTCCAAAACGTATCAAATCTCTCAGGGTGAAGAGGCCGATGCGGCGATGTGTTCACAGTCCAGGAAGGTACTTAGAACAAGGGCAGACAAGAAGCAGGTTGGATACTCTAGTGAAGTGCCCGTCCAGTCCCTTGTGCTTCCAAAACGTATTATCGCACTTAAGGTGAAGTCCGACAAGTGGCAAGTGTTCGCAGCTCAGGAAAGACTTTAGAACATTTGCGGCCTATAAGCAAGTTGGAAGACCTCAGTAATATGCAGGCTAATGCCCTTAGGCTTCCAAAACGTATAAACGCACTTAAGTCGAATAGGCCTATGTGGCTTGGTTTCCCAGTTCAGGAAGGAACTTAGAACAAGGGCAGACAAGAAGCAGGTTGGATACTCTAGTTAAGTGCCCATCCAGTCCCTTGTGCTTCCAAAACGTATTATCGCACTTAAGGTGAAGTCTGACAAGTGGCAAGTGTTCGCAGCTCAGGAAAGAACTTAGAACAAAGGTGGCCTATAAGCAACTTGGAAGCTCTAAGTAAAATGCAGGCTAATGCCCTTAGGCTTCCAAAACGTATAAACGCACTTAAGTCCAAGAGGCCTATGAGGCTTATGTTCCCAGTTCAGGAAGGAACTTAGAAAAAGGTCAGACTATAAGCCTGTTGGATATTCTGAGTTAAGTGCCCGTCCAGTCTCTTGTGCTTCCAAAACGTATTATCGCACATAAGGAGAAGGCTCAGAAGTGGCAGTGTGTTCCCAGTTAAGGAAAGAATTTAGAACAAGGGCGGACTAGAAGCTTGTTGGATACTCTGAGTTAAGGGCAGGCAAAGAAATTTCTGCTTCCCCAAGGTAAAGGCGATCTTAAGGTTTACATGCATAAATGGCAGTGTGTTCCCAGTTGTGGAAAGAAGATAGACCCTGGTTGCACTATAGGCAAGTTGCATACTCTACGTTAAGTGCATGTCAAGACCCTGATGCTTCCAAAACGTAAACCCGATCTGAAGTGCAGATCCATATGTGACAGTGTGTTCCCCGTGGTTGAAAGAAGTTGGAACAAGGCCACACTGTAGGCAAGTTGGAGACTCTAAGGGAAATGCAGGCCAAGTCCCATATGCTTCCAAATCGTATAATCGCTCTGAAGGGTAAGTCTCCTCATTGGCAGTGTGTTCCCAGGTGAGGAAAGATCTTAGAACATGGACAGACTATAAGCTTGTTGCACACACTGAGTTAAGTTCAAGTGAAGTTCCTTAGGCTTCCAAAACCTCCAAACGCACTGAAGACCAACACTCACATGGCACTGTTTTCCCAGTGGAGGAAAGGTGTCAGAACAAGGGCGGATTCTAGGCAGGTTGAAGACTGTGAGTGAAGTGCTCGCCAATGCGCTTCTGTTTCCAAAACGTTAAATCCTGCTTCATACCAAAACGCATTCTGGCAGTGTTTTCCCAGTTGAGGAAAGAAGTTAGAACAAAGACGGACTGGAGGCCAGTTGGATACACTGAAGGAAGTGCACAGCAAGTCCCTTAGACTTGCAAAACGTATCATCGCTCTTAAGGTGAACTCTCATAAGTGGCAGGGTGTTCGCCGTTTTCAGAAAAGAACTAAGAACAACGGCGGCCTATAAGCAAGCTGGAAGCGCTAAGGAACATGCAGGCTATGGCTCTCATGCTTCCAAAACGTATCAAATCTCTCAGGGTGAAGAGGCCGCTGCGGCGATGTGTTCACAGTCCAGGAAGGAACTTACAAGAAGGGCAGACAAGAAGCAGGTTGGATACTCTAGTGAAGTGCCCGTCCAGTCCCTTGTGCTTCCAAAACGTATTATCGCACTTAAGGTGAAGTCCGACAAGTGGCAAGTGTTCGCAGCTCAGGAAAGAACTTAGGACAAAGGTGGCCTAAGAGGAAGTTGGAAGCTCTAAGTAAAATGCAGGCTAATGCCCTTAGGCTTCCAGAACGTATAAACGCACTTAAGTGGAAGAGGCCTATACGGCTTGTGTTCCCTGTTCAGGAAGGAACTTAGAACAAGGGCCGCAAGAAGCAGGTTGGATACTCTAGTTAAGTGCCCGTCCAGTCCCTTGTGCTTCCAAAACGTATTATCGCACTTAAGGTGAAGTCTTCCAGTTGGCAGAGTGTTCGCACCACAGGAAAGACTTTAGAACATAGGCGGCCTATAAACAAGTTGGAAGCCCTCAGTAAAATGCAGGCTAATGCCCTTAGGCTTCCAAAACGTATAAACGCACTTAAGTGGAACAGGCCTCTACGGCTTGTGTTCCCAGTTCAGGAAGGAACTTAGAACAAGGGCAGAGTATAAGTAGTTGGATACTCTGAGTTAAGTGCCCGTCCATTCTCTTGTGCTTCCAAAATGTATTATCGCACTTAAGGAGAAGTCTCATAAGTCGCAGTGTGTTCCCAGTTAAGGAAAGAATTTAGAACAAGGGCGGACTAGAAGCTTGTTGGATACGCTGAGTTAAGGGCAGGCAAAGACGTTTCTGCTTCCCCAAGGTAAAGGCGATCTTAAGGTTTACATGCATAAATGGCACTGTGTTCCCAGTTGTGGAAAGAAGATAGACCCTGGTTGCACTATAGGCAAGTTGCATACTCTACGTTAAGTGCACGTCAAGACCCTGATGCTTCCAAAACGTAAACTCGATCTGAAGTGCAGATCCATATGTGACAGTGTGTTCCCCGTGGTTGAAAGTAGTTGGAACAAGGCCACACTAGAGGCAAGTTGGATACTCTAAGGGAAATGCAAGCCAAGTCCCATATGCTTCCAAATCGTATAATCGCTCTGAAGGGTAAGTCTCCTCATTGGCAGTGTGTTCCCAGGTGAGGAAAGATCTTAGAACATGGACAGACTGTAAGCTTGTTGCATACACTGAGTTAAGTTCAAGTAAAGTCCCTTAGGCTTCCAAAACCTCCAAACGCACTGAAGACGAACACTCGCATGGCACTGTTTTCCCAGTGGAGGAAAGGTGTCAGAACAAGGGCGGATTCTAGGCAGGTTGAAGACTGTGAGTGAAGTGCTCGCCATTGCGCTTCTGTTTCCAAAACGTTAAATCCTGCTTCATACCAAAACGCATTCTGGCAGTGTTTTCCCAGTTGAGGAAAGAAGTTAGAACAAAGACGGACTGGAGGCCAGTTGGATACACTGAAGGAAGTGCACAGCAAGTCCCTTAGACTTGCAAAACGTATCATCGCTCTTAAGGTGAACTCTCATAAGTGGCAGGGTGTTCGCCGATTTCAGAAAAGAACTAAGAACAACGGCGGCCTATAAGCAAGCTGGAAGCGCTAAGGAACATGCAGGCTATGGCTCTCATGCTTCCAAAACGTATCAAATCTCTCAGGGTGAAGAGGCCGATGCGGCGATGTGTTCACAGTCCAGGAAGGTACTTAGAACAAGGGCAGACAAGAAGCAGGTTGGATACTCTAGTGAAGTGCCCGTCCAGTCCCTTGTGCTTCCAAAACGTATTATCGCACTTAAGGTGAAGTCCGACAAGTGGCAAGTGTTCGCAGCTCAGGAAAGACTTTAGAACATTTGCGGCCTATAAGCAAGTTGGAAGACCTCAGTAATATGCAGGCTAATGCCCTTAGGCTTCCAAAACGTATAAACGCACTTAAGTCGAATAGGCCTATGTGGCTTGGTTTCCCAGTTCAGGAAGGAACTTAGAACAAGGGCAGACAAGAAGCAGGTTGGATACTCTAGTTAAGTGCCCATCCAGTCCCTTGTGCTTCCAAAACGTATTATCGCACTTAAGGTGAAGTCTGACAAGTGGCAAGTGTTCGCAGCTCAGGAAAGAACTTAGAACAAAGGTGGCCTATAAGCAACTTGGAAGCTCTAAGTAAAATGCAGGCTAATGCCCTTAGGCTTCCAAAACGTATAAACGCACTTAAGTCCAAGAGGCCTATGAGGCTTATGTTCCCAGTTCAGGAAGGAACTTAGAAAAAGGTCAGACTATAAGCCTGTTGGATATTCTGAGTTAAGTGCCCGTCCAGTCTCTTGTGCTTCCAAAACGTATTATCGCACATAAGGAGAAGGCTCAGAAGTGGCAGTGTGTTCCCAGTTAAGGAAAGAATTTAGAACAAGGGCGGACTAGAAGCTTGTTGGATACTCTGAGTTAAGGGCAGGCAAAGAAATTTCTGCTTCCCCAAGGTAAAGGCGATCTTAAGGTTTACATGCATAAATGGCAGTGTGTTCCCAGTTGTGGAAAGAAGATAGACCCTGGTTGCACTATAGGCAAGTTGCATACTCTACGTTAAGTGCATGTCAAGACCCTGATGCTTCCAAAACGTAAACCCGATCTGAAGTGCAGATCCATATGTGACAGTGTGTTCCCCGTGGTTGAAAGAAGTTGGAACAAGGCCACACTGTAGGCAAGTTGGAGACTCTAAGGGAAATGCAGGCCAAGTCCCATATGCTTCCAAATCGTATAATCGCTCTGAAGGGTAAGTCTCCTCATTGGCAGTGTGTTCCCAGGTGAGGAAAGATCTTAGAACATGGACAGACTATAAGCTTGTTGCACACACTGAGTTAAGTTCAAGTGAAGTTCCTTAGGCTTCCAAAACCTCCAAACGCACTGAAGACCAACACTCACATGGCACTGTTTTCCCAGTGGAGGAAAGGTGTCAGAACAAGGGCGGATTCTAGGCAGGTTGAAGACTGTGAGTGAAGTGCTCGCCAATGCGCTTCTGTTTCCAAAACGTTAAATCCTGCTTCATACCAAAACGCATTCTGGCAGTGTTTTCCCAGTTGAGGAAAGAAGTTAGAACAAAGACGGACTGGAGGCCAGTTGGATACACTGAAGGAAGTGCACAGCAAGTCCCTTAGACTTGCAAAACGTATCATCGCTCTTAAGGTGAACTCTCATAAGTGGCAGGGTGTTCGCCGTTTTCAGAAAAGAACTAAGAACAACGGCGGCCTATAAGCAAGCTGGAAGCGCTAAGGAACATGCAGGCTATGGCTCTCATGCTTCCAAAACGTATCAAATCTCTCAGGGTGAAGAGGCCGCTGCGGCGATGTGTTCACAGTCCAGGAAGGAACTTACAAGAAGGGCAGACAAGAAGCAGGTTGGATACTCTAGTGAAGTGCCCGTCCAGTCCCTTGTGCTTCCAAAACGTATTATCGCACTTAAGGTGAAGTCCGACAAGTGGCAAGTGTTCGCAGCTCAGGAAAGAACTTAGGACAAAGGTGGCCTAAGAGGAAGTTGGAAGCTCTAAGTAAAATGCAGGCTAATGCCCTTAGGCTTCCAGAACGTATAAACGCACTTAAGTGGAAGAGGCCTATACGGCTTGTGTTCCCTGTTCAGGAAGGAACTTAGAACAAGGGCCGCAAGAAGCAGGTTGGATACTCTAGTTAAGTGCCCGTCCAGTCCCTTGTGCTTCCAAAACGTATTATCGCACTTAAGGTGAAGTCTTCCAGTTGGCAGAGTGTTCGCACCACAGGAAAGACTTTAGAACATAGGCGGCCTATAAACAAGTTGGAAGCCCTCAGTAAAATGCAGGCTAATGCCCTTAGGCTTCCAAAACGTATAAACGCACTTAAGTGGAACAGGCCTCTACGGCTTGTGTTCCCAGTTCAGGAAGGAACTTAGAACAAGGGCAGAGTATAAGTAGTTGGATACTCTGAGTTAAGTGCCCGTCCATTCTCTTGTGCTTCCAAAATGTATTATCGCACTTAAGGAGAAGTCTCATAAGTCGCAGTGTGTTCCCAGTTAAGGAAAGAATTTAGAACAAGGGCGGACTAGAAGCTTGTTGGATACGCTGAGTTAAGGGCAGGCAAAGACGTTTCTGCTTCCCCAAGGTAAAGGCGATCTTAAGGTTTACATGCATAAATGGCACTGTGTTCCCAGTTGTGGAAAGAAGATAGACCCTGGTTGCACTATAGGCAAGTTGCATACTCTACGTTAAGTGCACGTCAAGACCCTGATGCTTCCAAAACGTAAACTCGATCTGAAGTGCAGATCCATATGTGACAGTGTGTTCCCCGTGGTTGAAAGTAGTTGGAACAAGGCCACACTAGAGGCAAGTTGGATACTCTAAGGGAAATGCAAGCCAAGTCCCATATGCTTCCAAATCGTATAATCGCTCTGAAGGGTAAGTCTCCTCATTGGCAGTGTGTTCCCAGGTGAGGAAAGATCTTAGAACATGGACAGACTGTAAGCTTGTTGCATACACTGAGTTAAGTTCAAGTAAAGTCCCTTAGGCTTCCAAAACCTCCAAACGCACTGAAGACGAACACTCGCATGGCACTGTTTTCCCAGTGGAGGAAAGGTGTCAGAACAAGGGCGGATTCTAGGCAGGTTGAAGACTGTGAGTGAAGTGCTCGCCATTGCGCTTCTGTTTCCAAAACGTTCAATCCTGCTTCATACCAAAACGCATTCTGGCAGTGTTTTCCCAGTTGAGGAAAGAAGTTAGAACAAAGACGGACTGGAGGCCAGTTGGATACACTGAAGGAAGTGCACAGCAAGTCCCTTAGACTTGCAAAACGTATCATCGCTCTTAAGGTGAACTCTCATAAGTGGCAGGGTGTTCGCCGATTTCAGAAAAGAACTAAGAACAACGGCGGCCTATAAGCAAGCTGGAAGCGCTAAGGAACATGCAGGCTATGGCTCTCATGCTTCCAAAACGTATCAAATCTCTCAGGGTGAAGAGGCCGATGCGGCGATGTGTTCACAGTCCAGGAAGGTACTTAGAACAAGGGCAGACAAGAAGCAGGTTGGATACTCTAGTGAAGTGCCCGTCCAGTCCCTTGTGCTTCCAAAACGTATTATCGCACTTAAGGTGAAGTCCGACAAGTGGCAAGTGTTCGCAGCTCAGGAAAGACTTTAGAACATTTGCGGCCTATAAGCAAGTTGGAAGACCTCAGTAATATGCAGGCTAATGCCCTTAGGCTTCCAAAACGTATAAACGCACTTAAGTCGAATAGGCCTATGTGGCTTGGTTTCCCAGTTCAGGAAGGAACTTAGAACAAGGGCAGACAAGAAGCAGGTTGGATACTCTAGTTAAGTGCCCATCCAGTCCCTTGTGCTTCCAAAACGTATTATCGCACTTAAGGTGAAGTCCGACAAGTGGCAAGTGTTCGCAGCTCAGGAAAGAACTTAGAACAAAGGTGGCCTATAAGCAACTTGGAAGCTCTAAGTAAAATGCAGGCTAATGCCCTTAGGCTTCCAAAACGTATAAACGCACTTAAGTCCAAGAGGCCTATGAGGCTTATGTTCCCAGTTCAGGAAGGAACTTAGAAAAAGGTCAGACTATAAGCCTGTTGGATATTCTGAGTTAAGTGACCGTCCAGTCTCTTGTGCTTCCAAAACGTATTATCGCACATAAGGAGAAGGCTCAGAAGTGGCAGTGTGTTCCCAGTTAAGGAAAGAATTTAGAACAAGGGCGGACTAGAAGCTTGTTGGATACTCTGAGTTAAGGGCAGGCAAAGAAATTTCTGCTTCCCCAAGGTAAAGGCGATCTTAAGGTTTACATGCATAAATGGCAGTGTGTTCCCAGTTGTGGAAAGAAGATAGACCCTGGTTGCACTACAGGCAAGTTGCATACTCTACGTTAAGTGCATGTCAAGACCCTGATGCTTCCAAAACGTAAACCCGATCTGAAGTGCAGATCCATATGTGACAGTGTGTTCCCCGTGGTTGAAAGAAGTTGGAACAAGGCCACACTGTAGGCAAGTTGGAGACTCTAAGGGAAATGCAGGCCAAGTCCCATATGCTTCCAAATCGTATAATCGCTCTGAAGGGTAAGTCTCCTCATTGGCAGTGTGTTCCCAGGTGAGGAAAGATCTTAGAACATGGACAGACTATAAGCTTGTTGCACACACTGAGTTAAGTTCAAGTGAAGTTCCTTAAACTTCCAAAACCTCCAAACGCACTGAAGACCAACACTCACATGGCACTGTTTTCCCAGTGGAGGAAAGGTGTCAGAACAAGGGCGGATTCTAGGCAGGTTGAAGACTGTGATTGAAGTGCTCGCCAATGCGCTTCTGTTTCCAAAACGTTAAATCCTGCTTCATACCAAAACGCATTCTGGCAGTGTTTTCCCAGTTGAGGAAAGAAGTTAGAACAAAGACGGACTGGAGGCCAGTTGGATACACTGAAGGAAGTGCACAGCAAGTCCCTTAGACTTGCAAAACGTATCATCGCTCTTAAGGTGAACTCTCATAAGTGGCAGGGTGTTCGCCGTTTTCAGAAAAGAACTAAGAACAACGGCGGCCTATAAGCAAGCTGGAAGCGCTAAGGAACATGCAGGCTATGGCTCTCATGCTTCCAAAACGTATCAAATCTCTCAGGGTGAAGAGGCCGCTGCGGCGATGTGTTCACAGTCCAGGAAGGAACTTACAAGAAGGGCAGACAAGAAGCAGGTTGGATACTCTAGTGAAGTGCCCGTCCAGTCCCTTGTGCTTCCAAAACGTATTATCGCACTTAAGGTGAAGTCCGACAAGTGGCAAGTGTTCGCAGCTCAGGAAAGAACTTAGGACAAAGGTGGCCTAAGAGGAAGTTGGAAGCTCTAAGTAAAATGCAGGCTAATGCCCTTAGGCTTCCAGAACGTATAAACGCACTTAAGTGGAAGAGGCCTATACGGCTTGTGTTCCCTGTTCAGGAAGGAACTTAGAACAAGGGCCGCAAGAAGCAGGTTGGATACTCTAGTTAAGTGCCCGTCCAGTCCCTTGTGCTTCCAAAACGTATTATCGCACTTAAGGTGAAGTCTTCCAGTTGGCAGAGTGTTCGCACCACAGGAAAGACTTTAGAACATAGGCGGCCTATAAACAAGTTGGAAGCCCTCAGTAAAATGCAGGCTAATGCCCTTAGGCTTCCAAAACGTATAAACGCACTTAAGTGGAACAGGCCTCTACGGCTTGTGTTCCCAGTTCAGGAAGGAACTTAGAACAAGGGCAGAGTATAAGTAGTTGGATACTCTGAGTTAAGTGCCCGTCCAGTCTCTTGTGCTTCCAAAATGTATTATCGCACTTAAGGAGAAGTCTCATAAGTCGCAGTGTGTTCCCAGTTAAGGAAAGAATTTAGAACAAGGGCGGACTAGAAGCTTGTTGGATACGCTGAGTTAAGGGCAGGCAAAGACGTTTCTGCTTCCCCAAGGTAAAGGCGATCTTAAGGTTTACATGCATAAATGGCACTGTGTTCCCAGTTGTGGAAAGAAGATAGACCCTGGTTGCACTATAGGCAAGTTGCATACTCTACGTTAAGTGCATGTCAAGACCCTGATGCTTCCAAAACGTAAACTCGATCTGAAGTGCAGATCCATATGTGACAGTGTGTTCCCCGTGGTTGAAAGTAGTTGGAACAAGGCCACACTAGAGGCAAGTTGGATACTCTAAGGGAAATGCAAGCCAAGTCCCATATGCTTCCAAATCGTATAATCGCTCTGAAGGGTAAGTCTCCTCATTGGCAGTGTGTTCCCAGGTGAGGAAAGATCTTAGAACATGGACAGACTGTAAGCTTGTTGCATACACTGAGTTAAGTTCAAGTAAAGTCCCTTAGGCTTCCAAAACCTCCAAACGCACTGAAGACGAACACTCGCATGGCACTGTTTTCCCAGTGGAGGAAAGGTGTCAGAACAAGGGCGGATTCTAGGCAGGTTGAAGACTGTGAGTGAAGTGCTCGCCATTGCGCTTCTGTTTCCAAAACGTTCAATCCTGCTTCATACCAAAACGCATTCTGGCAGTGTTTTCCCAGTTGAGGAAAGAAGTTAGAACAAAGACGGACTGGAGGCCAGTTGGATACACTGAAGGAAGTGCACAGCAAGTCCCTTAGACTTCCAAAACGTATCATCGCTCTTAAGGTGAACTCTCATAAGTGGCAGGGTGTTCGCCGATTTCAGAAAAGAACTAAGAACAACGGCGGCCTATAAGCAAGCTGGAAGCGCTAAGGAACATGCAGGCTATGGCTCTCATGCTTCCAAAACGTATCAAATCTCTCAGGGTGAAGAGGCCGATGCGGCGATGTGTTCACAGTCCAGGAAGGTACTTAGAACAAGGGCAGACAAGAAGCAGGTTGGATACTCTAGTGAAGTGCCCGTCCAGTCCCTTGTGCTTCCAAAACGTATTATCGCACTTAAGGTGAAGTCCGACAAGTGGCAAGTGTTCGCAGCTCAGGAAAGACTTTAGAACATTTGCGGCCTATAAGCAAGTTGGAAGACCTCAGTAATATGCAGGCTAATGCCCTTAGGCTTCCAAAACGTATAAACGCACTTAAGTCGAATAGGCCTATGTGGCTTGGTTTCCCAGTTCAGGAAGGAACTTAGAACAAGGGCAGACAAGAAGCAGGTTGGATACTCTAGTTAAGTGCCCATCCAGTCCCTTGTGCTTCCAAAACGTATTATCGCACTTAAGGTGAAGTCTGACAAGTGGCAAGTGTTCGCAGCTCAGGAAAGAACTTAGAACAAAGGTGGCCTATAAGCAACTTGGAAGCTCTAAGTAAAATGCAGGCTAATGCCCTTAGGCTTCCAAAACGTATAAACGCACTTAAGTCCAAGAGGCCTATGAGGCTTATGTTCCCAGTTCAGGAAGGAACTTAGAAAAAGGTCAGACTATAAGCCTGTTGGATATTCTGAGTTAAGTGCCCGTCCAGTCTCTTGTGCTTCCAAAACGTATTATCGCACATAAGGAGAAGGCTCAGAAGTGGCAGTGTGTTCCCAGTTAAGGAAAGAATTTAGAACAAGGGCGGACTAGAAGCTTGTTGGATACTCTGAGTTAAGGGCAGGCAAAGAAATTTCTGCTTCCCCAAGGTAAAGGCGATCTTAAGGTTTACATGCATAAATGGCAGTGTGTTCCCAGTTGTGGAAAGAAGATAGACCCTGGTTGCACTATAGGCAAGTTGCATACTCTACGTTAAGTGCATGTCAAGACCCTGATGCTTCCAAAACGTAAACCCGATCTGAAGTGCAGATCCATATGTGACAGTGTGTTCCCCGTGGTTGAAAGAAGTTGGAACAAGGCCACACTGTAGGCAAGTTGGAGACTCTAAGGGAAATGCAGGCCAAGTCCCATATGCTTCCAAATCGTATAATCGCTCTGAAGGGTAAGTCTCCTCATTGGCAGTGTGTTCCCAGGTGAGGAAAGATCTTAGAACATGGACAGACTATAAGCTTGTTGCACACACTGAGTTAAGTTCAAGTGAAGTTCCTTAGGCTTCCAAAACCTCCAAACGCACTGAAGACCAACACTCACATGGCACTGTTTTCCCAGTGGAGGAAAGGTGTCAGAACAAGGGCGGATTCTAGGCAGGTTGAAGACTGTGAGTGAAGTGCTCGCCAATGCGCTTCTGTTTCCAAAACGTTAAATCCTGCTTCATACCAAAACGCATTCTGGCAGTGTTTTCCCAGTTGAGGAAAGAAGTTAGAACAAAGACGGACTGGAGGCCAGTTGGATACACTGAAGGAAGTGCACAGCAAGTCCCTTAGACTTGCAAAACGTATCATCGCTCTTAAGGTGAACTCTCATAAGTGGCAGGGTGTTCGCCGTTTTCAGAAAAGAACTAAGAACAACGGCGGCCTATAAGCAAGCTGGAAGCGCTAAGGAACATGCAGGCTATGGCTCTCATGCTTCCAAAACGTATCAAATCTCTCAGGGTGAAGAGGCCGATGCGGCGATGTGTTCACAGTCCAGGAAGGAACTTACAAGAAGGGCAGACAAGAAGCAGGTTGGATACTCTAGTGAAGTGCCCGTCCAGTCCCTTGTGCTTCCAAAACGTATTATCGCACTTAAGGTGAAGTCCGACAAGTGGCAAGTGTTCGCAGCTCAGGAAAGAACTTAGAACAAAGGTGGCCTAAGAGGAAGTTGGAAGCTCTAAGTAAAATGCAGGCTAATGCCCTTAGGCTTCCAAAACGTATAAACGCACTTAAGTGGAAGAGGCCTATACGGCTTGTGTTCCCTGTTCAGGAAGGAACTTAGAACAAGGGCCGCAAGAAGCAGGTTGGATACTCTAGTTAAGTGCCCGTCCAGTCCCTTGTGCTTCCAAAACGTATTATCGCACTTAAGGTGAAGTCTTCCAGTTGGCAGAGTGTTCGCACCACAGGAAAGACTTTAGAACATAGGCGGCCTATAAACAAGTTGGAAGCCCTCAGTAAAATGCAGGCTAATGCCCTTAGGCTTCCAAAACGTATAAACGCACTTAAGTGGAACAGGCCTCTACGGCTTGTGTTCCCAGTTCAGGAAGGAACTTAGAACAAGGGCAGAGTATAAGTAGTTGGATACTCTGAGTTAAGTGCCCGTCCATTCTCTTGTGCTTCCAAAATGTATTATCGCACTTAAGGAGAAGTCTCATAAGTCGCAGTGTGTTCCCAGTTAAGGAAAGAATTTAGAACAAGGGCGGACTAGAAGCTTGTTGGATACGCTGAGTTAAGGGCAGGCAAAGACGTTTCTGCTTCCCCAAGGTAAAGGCGATCTTAAGGTTTACATGCATAAATGGCACTGTGTTCCCAGTTGTGGAAAGAAGATAGACCCTGGTTGCACTATAGGCAAGTTGCATACTCTACGTTAAGTGCATGTCAAGACCCTGATGCTTCCAAAACGTAAACTCGATCTGAAGTGCAGATCCATATGTGACAGTGTGTTCCCCGTGGTTGAAAGTAGTTGGAACAAGGCCACACTAGAGGCAAGTTGGATACTCTAAGGGAAATGCAAGCCAAGTCCCATATGCTTCCAAATCGTATAATCGCTCTGAAGGGTAAGTCTCCTCATTGGCAGTGTGTTCCCAGGTGAGGAAAGATCTTAGAACATGGACAGACTGTAAGCTTGTTGCATACACTGAGTTAAGTTCAAGTAAAGTCCCTTAGGCTTCCAAAACCTCCAAACGCACTGAAGACGAACACTCGCATGGCACTGTTTTCCCAGTGGAGGAAAGGTGTCAGAACAAGGGCGGATTCTAGGCAGGTTGAAGACTGTGAGTGAAGTGCTCGCCATTGCGCTTCTGTTTCCAAAACGTTCAATCCTGCTTCATACCAAAACGCATTCTGGCAGTGTTTTCCCAGTTGAGGAAAGAAGTTAGAACAAAGACGGACTGGAGGCCAGTTGGATACACTGAAGGAAGTGCACAGCAAGTCCCTTAGACTTCCAAAACGTATCATCGCTCTTAAGGTGAACTCTCATAAGTGGCAGGGTGTTCGCCGATTTCAGAAAAGAACTAAGAACAACGGCGGCCTATAAGCAAGCTGGAAGCGCTAAGGAACATGCAGGCTATGGCTCTCATGCTTCCAAAACGTATCAAATCTCTCAGGGTGAAGAGGCCGATGCGGCGATGTGTTCACAGTCCAGGAAGGTACTTAGAACAAGGGCAGACAAGAAGCAGGTTGGATACTCTAGTGAAGTGCCCGTCCAGTCCCTTGTGCTTCCAAAACGTATTATCGCACTTAAGGTGAAGTCCGACAAGTGGCAAGTGTTCGCAGCTCAGGAAAGACTTTAGAACATTTGCGGCCTATAAGCAAGTTGGAAGACCTCAGTAATATGCAGGCTAATGCCCTTAGGCTTCCAAAACGTATAAACGCACTTAAGTCGAATAGGCCTATGTGGCTTGGTTTCCCAGTTCAGGAAGGAACTTAGAACAAGGGCAGACAAGAAGCAGGTTGGATACTCTAGTTAAGTGCCCATCCAGTCCCTTGTGCTTCCAAAACGTATTATCGCACTTAAGGTGAAGTCCGACAAGTGGCAAGTGTTCGCAGCTCAGGAAAGAACTTAGAACAAAGGTGGCCTATAAGCAACTTGGAAGCTCTAAGTAAAATGCAGGCTAATGCCCTTAGGCTTCCAAAACGTATAAACGCACTTAAGTCCAAGAGGCCTATGAGGCTTATGTTCCCAGTTCAGGAAGGAACTTAGAAAAAGGTCAGACTATAAGCCTGTTGGATATTCTGAGTTAAGTGACCGTCCAGTCTCTTGTGCTTCCAAAACGTATTATCGCACATAAGGAGAAGGCTCAGAAGTGGCAGTGTGTTCCCAGTTAAGGAAAGAATTTAGAACAAGGGCGGACTAGAAGCTTGTTGGATACTCTGAGTTAAGGGCAGGCAAAGAAATTTCTGCTTCCCCAAGGTAAAGGCGATCTTAAGGTTTACATGCATAAATGGCAGTGTGTTCCCAGTTGTGGAAAGAAGATAGACCCTGGTTGCACTACAGGCAAGTTGCATACTCTACGTTAAGTGCATGTCAAGACCCTGATGCTTCCAAAACGTAAACCCGATCTGAAGTGCAGATCCATATGTGACAGTGTGTTCCCCGTGGTTGAAAGAAGTTGGAACAAGGCCACACTGTAGGCAAGTTGGAGACTCTAAGGGAAATGCAGGCCAAGTCCCATATGCTTCCAAAAGCTATAATCGCTCTGAAGGGTAAGTCTCCTCATTGGCAGTGTGTTCCCAGGTGAGGAAAGATCTTAGAACATGGACAGACTATAAGCTTGTTGCACACACTGAGTTAAGTTCAAGTGAAGTTCCTTAAACTTCCAAAACCTCCAAACGCACTGAAGACCAACACTCACATGGCACTGTTTTCCCAGTGGAGGAAAGGTGTCAGAACAAGGGCGGATTCTAGGCAGGTTGAAGACTGTGATTGAAGTGCTCGCCAATGCGCTTCTGTTTCCAAAACGTTAAATCCTGCTTCATACCAAAACGCATTCTGGCAGTGTTTTCCCAGTTGAGGAAAGAAGTTAGAACAAAGACGGACTGGAGGCCAGTTGGATACACTGAAGGAAGTGCACAGCAAGTCCCTTAGACTTGCAAAACGTATCATCGCTCTTAAGGTGAACTCTCATAAGTGGCAGGGTGTTCGCCGTTTTCAGAAAAGAACTAAGAACAACGGCGGCCTATAAGCAAGCTGGAAGCGCTAAGGAACATGCAGGCTATGGCTCTCATGCTTCCAAAACGTATCAAATCTCTCAGGGTGAAGAGGCCGCTGCGGCGATGTGTTCACAGTCCAGGAAGGAACTTACAAGAAGGGCAGACAAGAAGCAGGTTGGATACTCTAGTGAAGTGCCCGTCCAGTCCCTTGTGCTTCCAAAACGTATTATCGCACTTAAGGTGAAGTCCGACAAGTGGCAAGTGTTCGCAGCTCAGGAAAGAACTTAGGACAAAGGTGGCCTAAGAGGAAGTTGGAAGCTCTAAGTAAAATGCAGGCTAATGCCCTTAGGCTTCCAGAACGTATAAACGCACTTAAGTGGAAGAGGCCTATACGGCTTGTGTTCCCTGTTCAGGAAGGAACTTAGAACAAGGGCCGCAAGAAGCAGGTTGGATACTCTAGTTAAGTGCCCGTCCAGTCCCTTGTGCTTCCAAAACGTATTATCGCACTTAAGGTGAAGTCTTCCAGTTGGCAGAGTGTTCGCACCACAGGAAAGACTTTAGAACATAGGCGGCCTATAAACAAGTTGGAAGCCCTCAGTAAAATGCAGGCTAATGCCCTTAGGCTTCCAAAACGTATAAACGCACTTAAGTGGAACAGGCCTCTACGGCTTGTGTTCCCAGTTCAGGAAGGAACTTAGAACAAGGGCAGAGTATAAGTAGTTGGATACTCTGAGTTAAGTGCCCGTCCATTCTCTTGTGCTTCCAAAATGTATTATCGCACTTAAGGAGAAGTCTCATAAGTCGCAGTGTGTTCCCAGTTAAGGAAAGAATTTAGAACAAGGGCGGACTAGAAGCTTGTTGGATACTCTGAGTTAAGGGCAGGCAAAGAAATTTCTGCTTCCCCAAGGTAAAGGCGATCTTAAGGTTTACATGCATAAATGGCAGTGTGTTCCCAGTTGTGGAAAGAAGATAGACCCTGGTTGCACTATAGGCAAGTTGCATACTCTACGTTAAGTGCATGTCAAGACCCTGATGCTTCCAAAACGTAAACCCGATCTGAAGTGCAGATCCATATGTGACAGTGTGTTCCCCGTGGTTGAAAGAAGTTGGAACAAGGCCACACTGTAGGCAAGTTGGAGACTCTAAGGGAAATGCAGGCCAAGTCCCATATGCTTCCAAATCGTATAATCGCTCTGAAGGGTAAGTCTCCTCATTGGCAGTGTGTTCCCAGGTGAGGAAAGATCTTAGAACATGGACAGACTGTAAGCTTGTTGCACACACTGAGTTAAGTTCAAGTGAAGTTCCTTAGGCTTCCAAAACCTCCAAACGCACTGAAGACCAACACTCGCATGGCACTGTTTTCCCAGTGGAGGAAAGGTGTCAGAACAAGGGCGGATTCTAGGCAGGTTGAAGACTGTGAGTGAAGTGCTCGCCAATGCGCTTCTGTTTCCAAAACGTTAAATCCTGCTTCATACCAAAACGCATTCTGGCAGTGTTTTCCCAGTTGAGGAAAGAAGTTAGAACAAAGACGGACTGGAGGCCAGTTGGATACACTGAGGGAAGTGCACAGCAAGTCCCTTAGACTTGCAAAACGTATCATCGCTCTTAAGGTGAACTCTCATAAGTGGCAGGGTGTTCGCCGTTTTCAGAAAAGAACTAAGAACAACGGCGGCCTATAAGCAAGCTGGAAGCGCTAAGGAACATGCAGGCTATGGCTCTCATGCTTCCAAAACGTATCAAATCTCTCAGGGTGAAGAGGCCGATGCGGCGATGTGTTCACAGTCCAGGAAGGAACTTACAAGAAGGGCAGACAAGAAGCAGGTTGGATACTCTAGTGAAGTGCCCGTCCAGTCCCTTGTGCTTCCAAAACGTATTATCGCACTTAAGGTGAAGTCCGACAAGTGGCAAGTGTTCGCAGCTCAGGAAAGAACTTAGAACAAAGGTGGCCTAAGAGGAAGTTGGAAGCTCTAAGTAAAATGCAGGCTAATGCCCTTAGGCTTCCAAAACGTATAAACGCACTTAAGTGGAAGAGGCCTATACGGCTTGTGTTCCCTGTTCAGGAAGGAACTTAGAACAAGGGCCGCAAGAAGCAGGTTGGATACTCTAGTTAAGTGCCCGTCCAGTCCCTTGTGCTTCCAAAACGTATTATCGCACTTAAGGTGAAGTCTTCCAGTTGGCAGAGTGTTCGCACCACAGGAAAGACTTTAGAACATAGGCGGCCTATAAACAAGTTGGAAGCCCTCAGTAAAATGCAGGCTAATGCCCTTAGGCTTCCAAAACGTATAAACGCACTTAAGTGGAACAGGCCTCTACGGCTTGTGTTCCCAGTTCAGGAAGGAACTTAGAACAAGGGCAGAGTATAAGTAGTTGGATACTCTGAGTTAAGTGCCCGTCCATTCTCTTGTGCTTCCAAAATGTATTATCGCACTTAAGGAGAAGTCTCATAAGTCGCAGTGTGTTCCCAGTTAAGGAAAGAATTTAGAACAAGGGCGGACTAGAAGCTTGTTGGATACGCTGAGTTAAGGGCAGGCAAAGACGTTTCTGCTTCCCCAAGGTAAAGGCGATCTTAAGGTTTACATGCATAAATGGCACTGTGTTCCCAGTTGTGGAAAGAAGATAGACCCTGGTTGCACTATAGGCAAGTTGCATACTCTACGTTAAGTGCATGTCAAGACCCTGATGCTTCCAAAACGTAAACTCGATCTGAAGTGCAGATCCATATGTGACAGTGTGTTCCCCGTGGTTGAAAGTAGTTGGAACAAGGCCACACTAGAGGCAAGTTGGATACTCTAAGGGAAATGCAAGCCAAGTCCCATATGCTTCCAAATCGTATAATCGCTCTGAAGGGTAAGTCTCCTCATTGGCAGTGTGTTCCCAGGTGAGGAAAGATCTTAGAACATGGACAGACTGTAAGCTTGTTGCATACACTGAGTTAAGTTCAAGTAAAGTCCCTTAGGCTTCCAAAACCTCCAAACGCACTGAAGACGAACACTCGCATGGCACTGTTTTCCCAGTGGAGGAAAGGTGTCAGAACAAGGGCGGATTCTAGGCAGGTTGAAGACTGTGAGTGAAGTGCTCGCCATTGCGCTTCTGTTTCCAAAACGTTAAATCCTGCTTCATACCAAAACGCATTCTGGCAGTGTTTTCCCAGTTGAGGAAAGAAGTTAGAACAAAGACGGACTGGAGGCCAGTTGGATACACTGAAGGAAGTGCACAGCAAGTCCCTTAGACTTCCAAAACGTATCATCGCTCTTAAGGTGAACTCTCATAAGTGGCAGGGTGTTCGCCGATTTCAGAAAAGAACTAAGAACAACGGCGGCCTATAAGCAAGCTGGAAGCGCTAAGGAACATGCAGGCTATGGCTCTCATGCTTCCAAAACGTATCAAATCTCTCAGGGTGAAGAGGCCGATGCGGCGATGTGTTCACAGTCCAGGAAGGTACTTAGAACAAGGGCAGACAAGAAGCAGGTTGGATACTCTAGTGAAGTGCCCGTCCAGTCCCTTGTGCTTCCAAAACGTATTATCGCACTTAAGGTGAAGTCCGACAAGTGGCAAGTGTTCGCAGCTCAGGAAAGAACTTAGGACAAAGGTGGCCTAAGAGGAAGTTGGAAGCTCTAAGTAAAATGCAGGCTAATGCCCTTAGGCTTCCAGAACGTATAAACGCACTTAAGTGGAAGAGGCCTATACGGCTTGTGTTCCCTGTTCAGGAAGGAACTTAGAACAAGGGCCGCAAGAAGCAGGTTGGATACTCTAGTTAAGTGCCCGTCCAGTCCCTTGTGCTTCCAAAACGTATTATCGCACTTAAGGTGAAGTCTTCCAGTTGGCAGAGTGTTCGCACCACAGGAAAGACTTTAGAACATAGGCGGCCTATAAACAAGTTGGAAGCCCTCAGTAAAATGCAGGCTAATGCCCTTAGGCTTCCAAAACGTATAAACGCACTTAAGTGGAACAGGCCTCTACGGCTTGTGTTCCCAGTTCAGGAAGGAACTTAGAACAAGGGCAGAGTATAAGTAGTTGGATACTCTGAGTTAAGTGCCCGTCCATTCTCTTGTGCTTCCAAAATGTATTATCGCACTTAAGGAGAAGTCTCATAAGTCGCAGTGTGTTCCCAGTTAAGGAAAGAATTTAGAACAAGGGCGGACTAGAAGCTTGTTGGATACGCTGAGTTAAGGGCAGGCAAAGACGTTTCTGCTTCCCCAAGGTAAAGGCGATCTTAAGGTTTACATGCATAAATGGCACTGTGTTCCCAGTTGTGGAAAGAAGATAGACCCTGGTTGCACTATAGGCAAGTTGCATACTCTACGTTAAGTGCATGTCAAGACCCTGATGCTTCCAAAACGTAAACCCGATCTGAAGTGCAGATCCATATGTGACAGTGTGTTCCCCGTGGTTGAAAGAAGATGGAACAAGGCCACACTGTAGGCAAGTTGGAGACTCTAAGGGAAATGCAGGCCAAGTCCCATATGCTTCCAAATCGTATAATCGCTCTGAAGGGTAAGTCTCCTCATTGGCAGTGTGTTCCCAGGTGAGGAAAGATCTTAGAACATGGACAGACTATAAGCTTGTTGCACACACTGAGTTAAGTTCAAGTGAAGTTCCTTAGGCTTCCAAAACCTCCAAACGCACTGAAGACCAACACTCACATGGCACTGTTTTCCCAGTGGAGGAAAGGTGTCAGAACAAGGGCGGATTCTAGGCAGGTTGAAGACTGTGAGTGAAGTGCTCGCCATTGCGCTTCTGTTTCCAAAACGTTAAATCCTGCTTCATACCAAAACGCATTCTGGCAGTGTTTTCCCAGTTGAGGAAAGAAGTTAGAACAAAGACGGACTGGAGGCCAGTTGGATACACTGAAGGAAGTGCACAGCAAGTCCCTTAGACTTGCAAAACGTATCATCGCTCTTAAGGTGAACTCTCATAAGTGGCAGGGTGTTCGCCGATTTCAGAAAAGAACTAAGAACAACGGCGGCCTATAAGCAAGCTGGAAGCGCTAAGGAACATGCAGGCTATGGCTCTCATGCTTCCAAAACGTATCAAATCTCTCAGGGTGAAGAGGCCGATGCGGCGATGTGTTCACAGTCCAGGAAGGTACTTAGAACAAGGGCAGACAAGAAGCAGGTTGGATACTCTAGTGAAGTGCCCGTCCAGTCCCTTGTGCTTCCAAAACGTATTATCGCACTTAAGGTGAAGTCCGACAAGTGGCAAGTGTTCGCAGCTCAGGAAAGACTTTAGAACATTTGCGGCCTATAAGCAAGTTGGAAGACCTCAGTAATATGCAGGCTAATGCCCTTAGGCTTCCAAAACGTATAAACGCACTTAAGTCGAATAGGCCTATGTGGCTTGGTTTCCCAGTTCAGGAAGGAACTTAGAACAAGGGCAGACAAGAAGCAGGTTGGATACTCTAGTTAAGTGCCCATCCAGTCCCTTGTGCTTCCAAAACGTATTATCGCACTTAAGGTGAAGTCTGACAAGTGGCAAGTGTTCGCAGCTCAGGAAAGAACTTAGAACAAAGGTGGCCTATAAGCAACTTGGAAGCTCTAAGTAAAATGCAGGCTAATGCCCTTAGGCTTCCAAAACGTATAAACGCACTTAAGTCCAAGAGGCCTATGAGGCTTATGTTCCCAGTTCAGGAAGGAACTTAGAAAAAGGTCAGACTATAAGCCTGTTGGATATTCTGAGTTAAGTGCCCGTCCAGTCTCTTGTGCTTCCAAAACGTATTATCGCACATAAGGAGAAGGCTCAGAAGTGGCAGTGTGTTCCCAGTTAAGGAAAGAATTTAGAACAAGGGCGGACTAGAAGCTTGTTGGATACTCTGAGTTAAGGGCAGGCAAAGAAATTTCTGCTTCCCCAAGGTAAAGGCGATCTTAAGGTTTACATGCATAAATGGCAGTGTGTTCCCAGTTGTGGAAAGAAGATAGACCCTGGTTGCACTATAGGCAAGTTGCATACTCTACGTTAAGTGCATGTCAAGACCCTGATGCTTCCAAAACGTAAACCCGATCTGAAGTGCAGATCCATATGTGACAGTGTGTTCCCCGTGGTTGAAAGAAGTTGGAACAAGGCCACACCGTAGGCAAGTTGGAGACTCTAAGGGAAATGCAGGCCAAGTCCCATATGCTTCCAAAAGCTATAATCGCTCTGAAGGGTAAGTCTCCTCATTGGCAGTGTGTTCCCAGGTGAGGAAAGATCTTAGAACATGGACAGACTATAAGCTTGTTGCACACACTGAGTTAAGTTCAAGTGAAGTTCCTTAGGCTTCCAAAACCTCCAAACGCACTGAAGACCAACACTCACATGGCACTGTTTTCCCAGTGGAGGAAAGGTGTCAGAACAAGGGCGGATTCTAGGCAGGTTGAAGACTGTGAGTGAAGTGCTCGCCAATGCGCTTCTGTTTCCAAAACGTTAAATCCTGCTTCATACCAAAACGCATTCTGGCAGTGTTTTCCCAGTTGAGGAAAGAAGTTAGAACAAAGACGGACTGGAGGCCAGTTGGATACACTGAAGGAAGTGCACAGCAAGTCCCTTAGACTTGCAAAACGTATCATCGCTCTTAAGGTGAACTCTCATAAGTGGCAGGGTGTTCGCCGTTTTCAGAAAAGAACTAAGAACAACGGCGGCCTATAAGCAAGCTGGAAGCGCTAAGGAACATGCAGGCTATGGCTCTCATGCTTCCAAAACGTATCAAATCTCTCAGGGTGAAGAGGCCGCTGCGGCGATGTGTTCACAGTCCAGGAAGGAACTTACAAGAAGGGCAGACAAGAAGCAGGTTGGATACTCTAGTGAAGTGCCCGTCCAGTCCCTTGTGCTTCCAAAACGTATTATCGCACTTAAGGTGAAGTCCGACAAGTGGCAAGTGTTCGCAGCTCAGGAAAGAACTTAGGACAAAGGTGGCCTAAGAGGAAGTTGGAAGCTCTAAGTAAAATGCAGGCTAATGCCCTTAGGCTTCCAGAACGTATAAACGCACTTAAGTGGAAGAGGCCTATACGGCTTGTGTTCCCTGTTCAGGAAGGAACTTAGAACAAGGGCCGCAAGAAGCAGGTTGGATACTCTAGTTAAGTGCCCGTCCAGTCCCTTGTGCTTCCAAAACGTATTATCGCACTTAAGGTGAAGTCTTCCAGTTGGCAGAGTGTTCGCACCACAGGAAAGACTTTAGAACATAGGCGGCCTATAAACAAGTTGGAAGCCCTCAGTAAAATGCAGGCTAATGCCCTTAGGCTTCCAAAACGTATAAACGCACTTAAGTGGAACAGGCCTCTACGGCTTGTGTTCCCAGTTCAGGAAGGAACTTAGAACAAGGGCAGAGTATAAGTAGTTGGATACTCTGAGTTAAGTGCCCGTCCATTCTCTTGTGCTTCCAAAATGTATTATCGCACTTAAGGAGAAGTCTCATAAGTCGCAGTGTGTTCCCAGTTAAGGAAAGAATTTAGAACAAGGGCGGACTAGAAGCTTGTTGGATACGCTGAGTTAAGGGCAGGCAAAGACGTTTCTGCTTCCCCAAGGTAAAGGCGATCTTAAGGTTTACATGCATAAATGGCACTGTGTTCCCAGTTGTGGAAAGAAGATAGACCCTGGTTGCACTATAGGCAAGTTGCATACTCTACGTTAAGTGCATGTCAAGACCCTGATGCTTCCAAAACGTAAACTCGATCTGAAGTGCAGATCCATATGTGACAGTGTGTTCCCCGTGGTTGAAAGTAGTTGGAACAAGGCCACACTAGAGGCAAGTTGGATACTCTAAGGGAAATGCAAGCCAAGTCCCATATGCTTCCAAATCGTATAATCGCTCTGAAGGGTAAGTCTCCTCATTGGCAGTGTGTTCCCAGGTGAGGAAAGATCTTAGAACATGGACAGACTGTAAGCTTGTTGCATACACTGAGTTAAGTTCAAGTAAAGTCCCTTAGGCTTCCAAAACCTCCAAACGCACTGAAGACGAACACTCGCATGGCACTGTTTTCCCAGTGGAGGAAAGGTGTCAGAACAAGGGCGGATTCTAGGCAGATTGAAGACTGTGAGTGAAGTGCTCGCCATTGCGCTTCTGTTTCCAAAACGTTAAATCCTGCTTCATACCAAAACGCATTCTGGCAGTGTTTTCCCAGTTGAGGAAAGAAGTTAGAACAAAGACGGACTGGAGGCCAGTTGGATACACTGAAGGAAGTGCACAGCAAGTCCCTTAGACTTGCAAAACGTATCATCGCTCTTAAGGTGAACTCTCATAAGTGGCAGGGTGTTCGCCGATTTCAGAAAAGAACTAAGAACAACGGCGGCCTATAAGCAAGCTGGAAGCGCTAAGGAACATGCAGGCTATGGCTCTCATGCTTCCAAAACGTATCAAATCTCTCAGGGTGAAGAGGCCGATGCGGCGATGTGTTCACAGTCCAGGAAGGTACTTAGAACAAGGGCAGACAAGAAGCAGGTTGGATACTCTAGTGAAGTGCCCGTCCAGTCCCTTGTGCTTCCAAAACGTATTATCGCACTTAAGGTGAAGTCCGACAAGTGGCAAGTGTTCGCAGCTCAGGAAAGACTTTAGAACATTTGCGGCCTATAAGCAAGTTGGAAGACCTCAGTAATATGCAGGCTAATGCCCTTAGGCTTCCAAAACGTATAAACGCACTTAAGTCGAATAGGCCTATGTGGCTTGGTTTCCCAGTTCAGGAAGGAACTTAGAACAAGGGCAGACAAGAAGCAGGTTGGATACTCTAGTTAAGTGCCCATCCAGTCCCTTGTGCTTCCAAAACGTATTATCGCACTTAAGGTGAAGTCTGACAAGTGGCAAGTGTTCGCAGCTCAGGAAAGAACTTAGAACAAAGGTGGCCTATAAGCAACTTGGAAGCTCTAAGTAAAATGCAGGCTAATGCCCTTAGGCTTCCAAAACGTATAAACGCACTTAAGTCCAAGAGGCCTATGAGGCTTATGTTCCCAGTTCAGGAAGGAACTTAGAAAAAGGTCAGACTATAAGCCTGTTGGATATTCTGAGTTAAGTGCCCGTCCAGTCTCTTGTGCTTCCAAAACGTATTATCGCACATAAGGAGAAGGCTCAGAAGTGGCAGTGTGTTCCCAGTTAAGGAAAGAATTTAGAACAAGGGCGGACTAGAAGCTTGTTGGATACTCTGAGTTAAGGGCAGGCAAAGAAATTTCTGCTTCCCCAAGGTAAAGGCGATCTTAAGGTTTACATGCATAAATGGCAGTGTGTTCCCAGTTGTGGAAAGAAGATAGACCCTGGTTGCACTATAGGCAAGTTGCATACTCTACGTTAAGTGCATGTCAAGACCCTGATGCTTCCAAAACGTAAACCCGATCTGAAGTGCAGATCCATATGTGACAGTGTGTTCCCCGTGGTTGAAAGAAGTTGGAACAAGGCCACACCGTAGGCAAGTTGGAGACTCTAAGGGAAATGCAGGCCAAGTCCCATATGCTTCCAAAAGCTATAATCGCTCTGAAGGGTAAGTCTCCTCATTGGCAGTGTGTTCCCAGGTGAGGAAAGATCTTAGAACATGGACAGACTATAAGCTTGTTGCACACACTGAGTTAAGTTCAAGTGAAGTTCCTTAGGCTTCCAAAACCTCCAAACGCACTGAAGACCAACACTCACATGGCACTGTTTTCCCAGTGGAGGAAAGGTGTCAGAACAAGGGCGGATTCTAGGCAGGTTGAAGACTGTGAGTGAAGTGCTCGCCAATGCGCTTCTGTTTCCAAAACGTTAAATCCTGCTTCATACCAAAACGCATTCTGGCAGTGTTTTCCCAGTTGAGGAAAGAAGTTAGAACAAAGACGGACTGGAGGCCAGTTGGATACACTGAAGGAAGTGCACAGCAAGTCCCTTAGACTTGCAAAACGTATCATCGCTCTTAAGGTGAACTCTCATAAGTGGCAGGGTGTTCGCCGTTTTCAGAAAAGAACTAAGAACAACGGCGGCCTATAAGCAAGCTGGAAGCGCTAAGGAACATGCAGGCTATGGCTCTCATGCTTCCAAAACGTATCAAATCTCTCAGGGTGAAGAGGCCGCTGCGGCGATGTGTTCACAGTCCAGGAAGGAACTTACAAGAAGGGCAGACAAGAAGCAGGTTGGATACTCTAGTGAAGTGCCCGTCCAGTCCCTTGTGCTTCCAAAACGTATTATCGCACTTAAGGTGAAGTCCGACAAGTGGCAAGTGTTCGCAGCTCAGGAAAGAACTTAGGACAAAGGTGGCCTAAGAGGAAGTTGGAAGCTCTAAGTAAAATGCAGGCTAATGCCCTTAGGCTTCCAGAACGTATAAACGCACTTAAGTGGAAGAGGCCTATACGGCTTGTGTTCCCTGTTCAGGAAGGAACTTAGAACAAGGGCCGCAAGAAGCAGGTTGGATACTCTAGTTAAGTGCCCGTCCAGTCCCTTGTGCTTCCAAAACGTATTATCGCACTTAAGGTGAAGTCTTCCAGTTGGCAGAGTGTTCGCACCACAGGAAAGACTTTAGAACATAGGCGGCCTATAAACAAGTTGGAAGCCCTCAGTAAAATGCAGGCTAATGCCCTTAGGCTTCCAAAACGTATAAACGCACTTAAGTGGAACAGGCCTCTACGGCTTGTGTTCCCAGTTCAGGAAGGAACTTAGAACAAGGGCAGAGTATAAGTAGTTGGATACTCTGAGTTAAGTGCCCGTCCATTCTCTTGTGCTTCCAAAATGTATTATCGCACTTAAGGAGAAGTCTCATAAGTCGCAGTGTGTTCCCAGTTAAGGAAAGAATTTAGAACAAGGGCGGACTAGAAGCTTGTTGGATACGCTGAGTTAAGGGCAGGCAAAGACGTTTCTGCTTCCCCAAGGTAAAGGCGATCTTAAGGTTTACATGCATAAATGGCACTGTGTTCCCAGTTGTGGAAAGAAGATAGACCCTGGTTGCACTATAGGCAAGTTGCATACTCTACGTTAAGTGCATGTCAAGACCCTGATGCTTCCAAAACGTAAACTCGATCTGAAGTGCAGATCCATATGTGACAGTGTGTTCCCCGTGGTTGAAAGTAGTTGGAACAAGGCCACACTAGAGGCAAGTTGGATACTCTAAGGGAAATGCAAGCCAAGTCCCATATGCTTCCAAATCGTATAATCGCTCTGAAGGGTAAGTCTCCTCATTGGCAGTGTGTTCCCAGGTGAGGAAAGATCTTAGAACATGGACAGACTGTAAGCTTGTTGCATACACTGAGTTAAGTTCAAGTAAAGTCCCTTAGGCTTCCAAAACCTCCAAACGCACTGAAGACGAACACTCGCATGGCACTGTTTTCCCAGTGGAGGAAAGGTGTCAGAACAAGGGCGGATTCTAGGCAGATTGAAGACTGTGAGTGAAGTGCTCGCCATTGCGCTTCTGTTTCCAAAACGTTAAATCCTGCTTCATACCAAAACGCATTCTGGCAGTGTTTTCCCAGTTGAGGAAAGAAGTTAGAACAAAGACGGACTGGAGGCCAGTTGGATACACTGAAGGAAGTGCACAGCAAGTCCCTTAGACTTGCAAAACGTATCATCGCTCTTAAGGTGAACTCTCATAAGTGGCAGGGTGTTCGCCGATTTCAGAAAAGAACTAAGAACAACGGCGGCCTATAAGCAAGCTGGAAGCGCTAAGGAACATGCAGGCTATGGCTCTCATGCTTCCAAAACGTATCAAATCTCTCAGGGTGAAGAGGCCGATGCGGCGATGTGTTCACAGTCCAGGAAGGTACTTAGAACAAGGGCAGACAAGAAGCAGGTTGGATACTCTAGTGAAGTGCCCGTCCAGTCCCTTGTGCTTCCAAAACGTATTATCGCACTTAAGGTGAAGTCCGACAAGTGGCAAGTGTTCGCAGCTCAGGAAAGACTTTAGAACATTTGCGGCCTATAAGCAAGTTGGAAGACCTCAGTAATATGCAGGCTAATGCCCTTAGGCTTCCAAAACGTATAAACGCACTTAAGTCGAATAGGCCTATGTGGCTTGGTTTCCCAGTTCAGGAAGGAACTTAGAACAAGGGCAGACAAGAAGCAGGTTGGATACTCTAGTTAAGTGCCCATCCAGTCCCTTGTGCTTCCAAAACGTATTATCGCACTTAAGGTGAAGTCTGACAAGTGGCAAGTGTTCGCAGCTCAGGAAAGAACTTAGAACAAAGGTGGCCTATAAGCAACTTGGAAGCTCTAAGTAAAATGCAGGCTAATGCCCTTAGGCTTCCAAAACGTATAAACGCACTTAAGTCCAAGAGGCCTATGAGGCTTATGTTCCCAGTTCAGGAAGGAACTTAGAAAAAGGTCAGACTATAAGCCTGTTGGATATTCTGAGTTAAGTGCCCGTCCAGTCTCTTGTGCTTCCAAAACGTATTATCGCACATAAGGAGAAGGCTCAGAAGTGGCAGTGTGTTCCCAGTTAAGGAAAGAATTTAGAACAAGGGCGGACTAGAAGCTTGTTGGATACTCTGAGTTAAGGGCAGGCAAAGAAATTTCTGCTTCCCCAAGGTAAAGGCGATCTTAAGGTTTACATGCATAAATGGCAGTGTGTTCCCAGTTGTGGAAAGAAGATAGACCCTGGTTGCACTATAGGCAAGTTGCATACTCTACGTTAAGTGCATGTCAAGACCCTGATGCTTCCAAAACGTAAACCCGATCTGAAGTGCAGATCCATATGTGACAGTGTGTTCCCCGTGGTTGAAAGAAGTTGGAACAAGGCCACACTGTAGGCAAGTTGGAGACTCTAAGGGAAATGCAGGCCAAGTCCCATATGCTTCCAAATCGTATAATCGCTCTGAAGGGTAAGTCTCCTCATTGGCAGTGTGTTCCCAGGTGAGGAAAGATCTTAGAACATGGACAGACTATAAGCTTGTTGCACACACTGAGTTAAGTTCAAGTGAAGTTCCTTAGGCTTCCAAAACCTCCAAACGCACTGAAGACCAACACTCACATGGCACTGTTTTCCCAGTGGAGGAAAGGTGTCAGAACAAGGGCGGATTCTAGGCAGGTTGAAGACTGTGAGTGAAGTGCTCGCCAATGCGCTTCTGTTTCCAAAACGTTAAATCCTGCTTCATACCAAAACGCATTCTGGCAGTGTTTTCCCAGTTGAGGAAAGAAGTTAGAACAAAGACGGACTGGAGGCCAGTTGGATACACTGAAGGAAGTGCACAGCAAGTCCCTTAGACTTGCAAAACGTATCATCGCTCTTAAGGTGAACTCTCATAAGTGGCAGGGTGTTCGCCGTTTCCAGAAAAGAACTAAGAACAACGGCGGCCTATAAGCAAGCTGGAAGCGCTAAGGAACATGCAGGCTATGGCTCTCATGCTTCCAAAACGTATCAAATCTCTCAGGGTGAAGAGGCCGATGCGGCGATGAGTTCACTGTCCAGGAAGGAACTTACAAGAAGTGCAGACAAGAAGCAGGTTGGATACTCTAGTTAAGTGCCCGTCCAGTCCCTTGTGCTTCCAAAACGTATTATCGCACTTAAGGTGAAGTCTTCCAGTTGGCAGAGTGTTCGCAGCTCAGGAAAGACTTTAGAACATAGGCGGCCTATAAGCAAGTTGGAAGCCCTCAGTGAAATGCAGGCTAATGCCCTTAGGCTTCCAAAACGTATAAACGCACTTACGTCGAATAGGCCTATGTGGCTTGGTTTCCCAGTTCAGGAAGGAACTTAGAACAAGGGCAGACAAGAAGCAGGTTGGATACTCTAGTTAAGTGCCCGTCCAGTCCCTTGTGCTTCCAAAACGTATTATCGCACTTAAGGTGAAGTCCGACAAGTGGCAAGTGTTCGCAGCTCAGGAAAGAACTTAGAACAAAGGTGGCCTAAGAGCAAGTTGGAAGCTCTACGTAAAATGCAGGCTAATGCCCTTAGGCTTCCAAAACGTATAAACGCACTTAAGTGGAAGAGGCCTGTACGGCTTGTGTTCCCTGTTCAGGAAGGAACTTATAACAAGGGCCGACAAGAAGCAGGTTGGATACTCTAGTTAAGTGCCCGTCCAGTCCCTTGTGCTTCCAAAACGTATTATCGCACTTAAGGTGAAGTCTTCCAGTTGGCAGAGTGTTCGCAGCTCAGGAAAGACTTTAGAGCATAGGCGGCCTATAAGCAAGTTGGAAGCCCTCAGTAAAATGCAGGCTAATGCCCTTAGGCTTCCAAAACGTATAAACGCACTTACGTCGAATAGGCCTATGTGGCTTGGTTTCCCAGTTCAGGAAGGAACTTAGAACAAGGGCCGACAAGAAGCAGGTTGGATACTCTAGTTAAGTGCCCATCCAGTCCCTTGTGCTTCCAAAATGTATTATCGCACTTAAGGTGAAGTCCGACAAGTGGCAAGTGTTCGCAGCTCAGGAAAGAACTTAGAACAAAGGTGGCCTATAAGCAACTTGGAAGCTCTAAGTAAAATGCAGGCTAATGCCCTTAGGCTTCCAAAACGTATAAACGCACTTAAGTCCAAGAGGCCTATGAGGCTTATGTTCCCAGTTCAGGAAGGAACTTAGAAAAAGGTCAGACTATAAGCCTGTTTTATATTCTGAGTTAAGTGACCGTCCAGTCTCTTGTGCTTCCAAAACGTATTATCGCACATAAGGAGAAGGCTCAGAAGTGGCAGTGTGTTCCCAGTTAAGGAAAGAATTTAGAACAAGGGCGGACTAGAAGCTTGTTGGATACTCTGAGTTAAGGGCAGGCAAAGAAATTTCTGCTTCCCCAAGGTAAAGGCGATCTTAAGGTTTACATGCATAAATGGCAGTGTGTTCCCAGTTGTGGAAAGAAGATAGACCCTGGTTGCACTATAGGCAAGTTGCATACTCTACGTTAAGTGCATGTCAAGACCCTGATGCTTCCAAAACGTAAACCCGATCTGAAGTGCAGATCCATATGTGACAGTGTGTTCCCCGTGGTTGAAAGAAGTTGGAACAAGGCCACACTAGAGGCAAGTTGGAGACTCTAAGGGAAATGCAGGCCAAGTCCCATATGCTTCCAAAAGCTATAATCGCTCTGAAGGGTAAGTCTCCTCATTGGCAGTGTGTTCCCAGGTGAGGAAAGATCTTAGAACATGGACAGACTATAAGCTTGTTGCACACACTGAGTTAAGTTCAAGTGAAGTTCCTTAAACTTCCAAAACCTCCAAACGCACTGAAGACCAACACTCACATGGCACTGTTTTCCCAGTGGAGGAAAGGTGTCAGAACAAGGGCGGATTCTAGGCAGGTTGAAGACTGTGATTGAAGTGCTCGCCAATGCGCTTCTGTTTCCAAAACGTTAAATCCTGCTTCATACCAAAACGCATTCTGGCAGTGTTTTCCCAGTTGAGGAAAGAAGTTAGAACAAAGACGGACTGGAGGCCAGTTGGATACACTGAAGGAAGTGCACAGCAAGTCCCTTAGACTTGCAAAACGTATCATCGCTCTTAAGGTGAACTCTCATAAGGGACAGGGTGTTCGCCGATTTCAGAAAAGAACTAAGAACAACGGCGGCCTATAAGCAAGCTGGAAGCGCTAAGGAACATGCAGGCTATGGCTCTCATGCTTCCAAAACGTATCAAATCTCTCAGGGTGAAGAGGCCGCTGCGGCGATGTGTTCACAGTCCAGGAAGGAACTTACAAGAAGGGCAGACAAGAAGCAGGTTGGATACTCTAGTGAAGTGCCCGTCCAGTCCCTTGTGCTTCCAAAACGTATTATCGCACTTAAGGTGAAGTCCGACAAGTGGCAAGTGTTCGCAGCTCAGGAAAGAACTTAGGACAAAGGTGGCCTAAGAGGAAGTTGGAAGCTCTAAGTAAAATGCAGGCTAATGCCCTTAGGCTTCCAGAACGTATAAACGCACTTAAGTGGAAGAGGCCTATACGGCTTGTGTTCCCTGTTCAGGAAGGAACTTAGAACAAGGGCCGCAAGAAGCAGGTTGGATACTCTAGTTAAGTGCCCGTCCAGTCCCTTGTGCTTCCAAAACGTATTATCGCACTTAAGGTGAAGTCTTCCAGTTGGCAGAGTGTTCGCACCACAGGAAAGACTTTAGAAAATAGGCGGCCTATAAACAAGTTGGAAGCCCTCAGTAAAATGCAGGCTAATGCCCTTAGGCTTCCAAAACGTATAAACGCACTTAAGTGGAACAGGCCTCTACGGCTTGTGTTCCCAGTTCAGGAAGGAACTTAGAACAAGGGCAGAGTATAAGTAGTTGGATACTCTGAGTTAAGTGCCCGTCCATTCTCTTGTGCTTCCAAAATGTATTATCGCACTTAAGGAGAAGTCTCATAAGTCGCAGTGTGTTCCCAGTTAAGGAAAGAATTTAGAACAAGGGCGGACTAGAAGCTTGTTGGATACGCTGAGTTAAGGGCAGGCAAAGACGTTTCTGCTTCCCCAAGGTAAAGGCGATCTTAAGGTTTACATGCATAAATGGCACTGTGTTCCCAGTTGTGGAAAGAAGATAGACCCTGGTTGCACTATAGGCAAGTTGCATACTCTACGTTAAGTGCATGTCAAGACCCTGATGCTTCCAAAACGTAAACTCGATCTGAAGTGCAGATCCATATGTGACAGTGTGTTCCCCGTGGTTGAAAGTAGTTGGAACAAGGCCACACTAGAGGCAAGTTGGATACTCTAAGGGAAATGCAAGCCAAGTCCCATATGCTTCCAAATCGTATAATCGCTCTGAAGGGTAAGTCTCCTCATTGGCAGTGTGTTCCCAGGTGAGGAAAGATCTTAGAACATGGACAGACTGTAAGCTTGTTGCATACACTGAGTTAAGTTCAAGTAAAGTCCCTTAGGCTTCCAAAACCTCCAAACGCACTGAAGACGAACACTCGCATGGCACTGTTTTCCCAGTGGAGGAAAGGTGTCAGAACAAGGGCGGATTCTAGGCAGGTTGAAGACTGTGAGTGAAGTGCTCGCCATTGCGCTTCTGTTTCCAAAACGTTAAATCCTGCTTCATACCAAAACGCATTCTGGCAGTGTTTTCCCAGTTGAGGAAAGAAGTTAGAACAAAGACGGACTGGAGGCCAGTTGGATACACTGAAGGAAGTGCACAGCAAGTCCCTTAGACTTGCAAAACGTATCATCGCTCTTAAGGTGAACTCTCATAAGTGGCAGGGTGTTCGCCGATTTCAGAAAAGAACTAAGAACAACGGCGGCCTATAAGCAAGCTGGAAGCGCTAAGGAACATGCAGGCTATGGCTCTCATGCTTCCAAAACGTATCAAATCTCTCAGGGTGAAGAGGCCGATGCGGCGATGTGTTCACAGTCCAGGAAGGTACTTAGAACAAGGGCAGACAAGAAGCAGGTTGGATACTCTAGTGAAGTGCCCGTCCAGTCCCTTGTGCTTCCAAAACGTATTATCGCACTTAAGGTGAAGTCCGACAAGTGGCAAGTGTTCGCAGCTCAGGAAAGACTTTAGAACATTTGCGGCCTATAAGCAAGTTGGAAGACCTCAGTAATATGCAGGCTAATGCCCTTAGGCTTCCAAAACGTATAAACGCACTTAAGTCGAATAGGCCTATGTGGCTTGGTTTCCCAGTTCAGGAAGGAACTTAGAACAAGGGCAGACAAGAAGCAGGTTGGATACTCTAGTTAAGTGCCCATCCAGTCCCTTGTGCTTCCAAAACGTATTATCGCACTTAAGGTGAAGTCTGACAAGTGGCAAGTGTTCGCAGCTCAGGAAAGAACTTAGAACAAAGGTGGCCTATAAGCAACTTGGAAGCTCTAAGTAAAATGCAGGCTAATGCCCTTAGGCTTCCAAAACGTATAAACGCACTTAAGTCCAAGAGGCCTATGAGGCTTATGTTCCCAGTTCAGGAAGGAACTTAGAAAAAGGTCAGACTATAAGCCTGTTGGATATTCTGAGTTAAGTGCCCGTCCAGTCTCTTGTGCTTCCAAAACGTATTATCGCACATAAGGAGAAGGCTCAGAAGTGGCAGTGTGTTCCCAGTTAAGGAAAGAATTTAGAACAAGGGCGGACTAGAAGCTTGTTGGATACTCTGAGTTAAGGGCAGGCAAAGAAATTTCTGCTTCCCCAAGGTAAAGGCGATCTTAAGGTTTACATGCATAAATGGCAGTGTGTTCCCAGTTGTGGAAAGAAGATAGACCCTGGTTGCACTATAGGCAAGTTGCATACTCTACGTTAAGTGCATGTCAAGACCCTGATGCTTCCAAAACGTAAACCCGATCTGAAGTGCAGATCCATATGTGACAGTGTGTTCCCCGTGGTTGAAAGAAGTTGGAACAAGGCCACACTGTAGGCAAGTTGGAGACTCTAAGGGAAATGCAGGCCAAGTCCCATATGCTTCCAAATCGTATAATCGCTCTGAAGGGTAAGTCTCCTCATTGGCAGTGTGTTCCCAGGTGAGGAAAGATCTTAGAACATGGACAGACTATAAGCTTGTTGCACACACTGAGTTAAGTTCAAGTGAAGTTCCTTAGGCTTCCAAAACCTCCAAACGCACTGAAGACCAACACTCACATGGCACTGTTTTCCCAGTGGAGGAAAGGTGTCAGAACAAGGGCGGATTCTAGGCAGGTTGAAGACTGTGAGTGAAGTGCTCGCCAATGCGCTTCTGTTTCCAAAACGTTAAATCCTGCTTCATACCAAAACGCATTCTGGCAGTGTTTTCCCAGTTGAGGAAAGAAGTTAGAACAAAGACGGACTGGAGGCCAGTTGGATACACTGAAGGAAGTGCACAGCAAGTCCCTTAGACTTGCAAAACGTATCATCGCTCTTAAGGTGAACTCTCATAAGTGGCAGGGTGTTCGCCGTTTCCAGAAAAGAACTAAGAACAACGGCGGCCTATAAGCAAGCTGGAAGCGCTAAGGAACATGCAGGCTATGGCTCTCATGCTTCCAAAACGTATCAAATCTCTCAGGGTGAAGAGGCCGATGCGGCGATGAGTTCACTGTCCAGGAAGGAACTTACAAGAAGTGCAGACAAGAAGCAGGTTGGATACTCTAGTTAAGTGCCCGTCCAGTCCCTTGTGCTTCCAAAACGTATTATCGCACTTAAGGTGAAGTCTTCCAGTTGGCAGAGTGTTCGCAGCTCAGGAAAGACTTTAGAACATAGGCGGCCTATAAGCAAGTTGGAAGCCCTCAGTGAAATGCAGGCTAATGCCCTTAGGCTTCCAAAACGTATAAACGCACTTACGTCGAATAGGCCTATGTGGCTTGGTTTCCCAGTTCAGGAAGGAACTTAGAACAAGGGCAGACAAGAAGCAGGTTGGATACTCTAGTTAAGTGCCCGTCCAGTCCCTTGTGCTTCCAAAACGTATTATCGCACTTAAGGTGAAGTCCGACAAGTGGCAAGTGTTCGCAGCTCAGGAAAGAACTTAGAACAAAGGTGGCCTAAGAGCAAGTTGGAAGCTCTACGTAAAATGCAGGCTAATGCCCTTAGGCTTCCAAAACGTATAAACGCACTTAAGTGGAAGAGGCCTGTACGGCTTGTGTTCCCTGTTCAGGAAGGAACTTATAACAAGGGCCGACAAGAAGCAGGTTGGATACTCTAGTTAAGTGCCCGTCCAGTCCCTTGTGCTTCCAAAACGTATTATCGCACTTAAGGTGAAGTCTTCCAGTTGGCAGAGTGTTCGCAGCTCAGGAAAGACTTTAGAGCATAGGCGGCCTATAAGCAAGTTGGAAGCCCTCAGTAAAATGCAGGCTAATGCCCTTAGGCTTCCAAAACGTATAAACGCACTTACGTCGAATAGGCCTATGTGGCTTGGTTTCCCAGTTCAGGAAGGAACTTAGAACAAGGGCCGACAAGAAGCAGGTTGGATACTCTAGTTAAGTGCCCATCCAGTCCCTTGTGCTTCCAAAATTTATTATCGCACTTAAGGTGAAGTCCGACAAGTGGCAAGTGTTCGCAGCTCAGGAAAGAACTTAGAACAAAGGTGGCCTATAAGCAACTTGGAAGCTCTAAGTAAAATGCAGGCTAATGCCCTTAGGCTTCCAAAACGTATAAACGCACTTAAGTCCAAGAGGCCTATGAGGCTTATGTTCCCAGTTCAGGAAGGAACTTAGAAAAAGGTCAGACTATAAGCCTGTTTTATATTCTGAGTTAAGTGACCGTCCAGTCTCTTGTGCTTCCAAAACGTATTATCGCACATAAGGAGAAGGCTCAGAAGTGGCAGTGTGTTCCCAGTTAAGGAAAGAATTTAGAACAAGGGCGGACTAGAAGCTTGTTGGATACTCTGAGTTAAGGGCAGGCAAAGAAATTTCTGCTTCCCCAAGGTAAAGGCGATCTTAAGGTTTACATGCATAAATGGCAGTGTGTTCCCAGTTGTGGAAAGAAGATAGACCCTGGTTGCACTATAGGCAAGTTGCATACTCTACGTTAAGTGCATGTCAAGACCCTGATGCTTCCAAAACGTAAACCCGATCTGAAGTGCAGATCCATATGTGACAGTGTGTTCCCCGTGGTTGAAAGAAGTTGGAACAAGGCCACACTAGAGGCAAGTTGGAGACTCTAAGGGAAATGCAGGCCAAGTCCCATATGCTTCCAAAAGCTATAATCGCTCTGAAGGGTAAGTCTCCTCATTGGCAGTGTGTTCCCAGGTGAGGAAAGATCTTAGAACATGGACAGACTATAAGCTTGTTGCACACACTGAGTTAAGTTCAAGTGAAGTTCCTTAAACTTCCAAAACCTCCAAACGCACTGAAGACCAACACTCACATGGCACTGTTTTCCCAGTGGAGGAAAGGTGTCAGAACAAGGGCGGATTCTAGGCAGGTTGAAGACTGTGATTGAAGTGCTCGCCAATGCGCTTCTGTTTCCAAAACGTTAAATCCTGCTTCATACCAAAACGCATTCTGGCAGTGTTTTCCCAGTTGAGGAAAGAAGTTAGAACAAAGACGGACTGGAGGCCAGTTGGATACACTGAAGGAAGTGCACAGCAAGTCCCTTAGACTTGCAAAACGTATCATCGCTCTTAAGGTGAACTCTCATAAGTGGCAGGGTGTTCGCCGATTTCAGAAAAGAACTAAGAACAACGGCGGCCTATAAGCAAGCTGGAAGCGCTAAGGAACATGCAGGCTATGGCTCTCATGCTTCCAAAACGTATCAAATCTCTCAGGGTGAAGAGGCCGCTGCGGCGATGTGTTCACAGTCCAGGAAGGAACTTACAAGAAGGGCAGACAAGAAGCAGGTTGGATACTCTAGTGAAGTGCCCGTCCAGTCCCTTGTGCTTCCAAAACGTATTATCGCACTTAAGGTGAAGTCCGACAAGTGGCAAGTGTTCGCAGCTCAGGAAAGAACTTAGGACAAAGGTGGCCTAAGAGGAAGTTGGAAGCTCTAAGTAAAATGCAGGCTAATGCCCTTAGGCTTCCAGAACGTATAAACGCACTTAAGTGGAAGAGGCCTATACGGCTTGTGTTCCCTGTTCAGGAAGGAACTTAGAACAAGGGCCGCAAGAAGCAGGTTGGATACTCTAGTTAAGTGCCCGTCCAGTCCCTTGTGCTTCCAAAACGTATTATCGCACTTAAGGTGAAGTCTTCCAGTTGGCAGAGTGTTCGCACCACAGGAAAGACTTTAGAAAATAGGCGGCCTATAAACAAGTTGGAAGCCCTCAGTAAAATGCAGGCTAATGCCCTTAGGCTTCCAAAACGTATAAACGCACTTAAGTGGAACAGGCCTCTACGGCTTGTGTTCCCAGTTCAGGAAGGAACTTAGAACAAGGGCAGAGTATAAGTAGTTGGATACTCTGAGTTAAGTGCCCGTCCATTCTCTTGTGCTTCCAAAATGTATTATCGCACTTAAGGAGAAGTCTCATAAGTCGCAGTGTGTTCCCAGTTAAGGAAAGAATTTAGAACAAGGGCGGACTAGAAGCTTGTTGGATACGCTGAGTTAAGGGCAGGCAAAGACGTTTCTGCTTCCCCAAGGTAAAGGCGATCTTAAGGTTTACATGCATAAATGGCACTGTGTTCCCAGTTGTGGAAAGAAGATAGACCCTGGTTGCACTATAGGCAAGTTGCATACTCTACGTTAAGTGCATGTCAAGACCCTGATGCTTCCAAAACGTAAACTCGATCTGAAGTGCAGATCCATATGTGACAGTGTGTTCCCCGTGGTTGAAAGTAGTTGGAACAAGGCCACACTAGAGGCAAGTTGGATACTCTAAGGGAAATGCAAGCCAAGTCCCATATGCTTCCAAATCGTATAATCGCTCTGAAGGGTAAGTCTCCTCATTGGCAGTGTGTTCCCAGGTGAGGAAAGATCTTAGAACATGGACAGACTGTAAGCTTGTTGCATACACTGAGTTAAGTTCAAGTAAAGTCCCTTAGGCTTCCAAAACCTCCAAACGCACTGAAGACGAACACTCGCATGGCACTGTTTTCCCAGTGGAGGAAAGGTGTCAGAACAAGGGCGGATTCTAGGCAGGTTGAAGACTGTGAGTGAAGTGCTCGCCATTGCGCTTCTGTTTCCAAAACGTTCAATCCTGCTTCATACCAAAACGCATTCTGGCAGTGTTTTCCCAGTTGAGGAAAGAAGTTAGAACAAAGACGGACTGGAGGCCAGTTGGATACACTGAAGGAAGTGCACAGCAAGTCCCTTAGACTTCCAAAACGTATCATCGCTCTTAAGGTGAACTCTCATAAGTGGCAGGGTGTTCGCCGATTTCAGAAAAGAACTAAGAACAACGGCGGCCTATAAGCAAGCTGGAAGCGCTAAGGAACATGCAGGCTATGGCTCTCATGCTTCCAAAACGTATCAAATCTCTCAGGGTGAAGAGGCCGATGCGGCGATGTGTTCACAGTCCAGGAAGGTACTTAGAACAAGGGCAGACAAGAAGCAGGTTGGATACTCTAGTGAAGTGCCCGTCCAGTCCCTTGTGCTTCCAAAACGTATTATCGCACTTAAGGTGAAGTCCGACAAGTGGCAAGTGTTCGCAGCTCAGGAAAGACTTTAGAACATTTGCGGCCTATAAGCAAGTTGGAAGACCTCAGTAATATGCAGGCTAATGCCCTTAGGCTTCCAAAACGTATAAACGCACTTAAGTCGAATAGGCCTATGTGGCTTGGTTTCCCAGTTCAGGAAGGAACTTAGAACAAGGGCAGACAAGAAGCAGGTTGGATACTCTAGTTAAGTGCCCATCCAGTCCCTTGTGCTTCCAAAACGTATTATCGCACTTAAGGTGAAGTCTGACAAGTGGCAAGTGTTCGCAGCTCAGGAAAGAACTTAGAACAAAGGTGGCCTATAAGCAACTTGGAAGCTCTAAGTAAAATGCAGGCTAATGCCCTTAGGCTTCCAAAACGTATAAACGCACTTAAGTCCAAGAGGCCTATGAGGCTTATGTTCCCAGTTCAGGAAGGAACTTAGAAAAAGGTCAGACTATAAGCCTGTTGGATATTCTGAGTTAAGTGCCCGTCCAGTCTCTTGTGCTTCCAAAACGTATTATCGCACATAAGGAGAAGGCTCAGAAGTGGCAGTGTGTTCCCAGTTAAGGAAAGAATTTAGAACAAGGGCGGACTAGAAGCTTGTTGGATACTCTGAGTTAAGGGCAGGCAAAGAAATTTCTGCTTCCCCAAGGTAAAGGCGATCTTAAGGTTTACATGCATAAATGGCAGTGTGTTCCCAGTTGTGGAAAGAAGATAGACCCTGGTTGCACTATAGGCAAGTTGCATACTCTACGTTAAGTGCATGTCAAGACCCTGATGCTTCCAAAACGTAAACCCGATCTGAAGTGCAGATCCATATGTGACAGTGTGTTCCCCGTGGTTGAAAGAAGTTGGAACAAGGCCACACTAGAGGCAAGTTGGAGACTCTAAGGGAAATGCAGGCCAAGTCCCATATGCTTCCAAAAGCTATAATCGCTCTGAAGGGTAAGTCTCCTCATTGGCAGTGTGTTCCCAGGTGAGGAAAGATCTTAGAACATGGACAGACTATAAGCTTGTTGCACACACTGAGTTAAGTTCAAGTGAAGTTCCTTAAACTTCCAAAACCTCCAAACGCACTGAAGACCAACACTCACATGGCACTGTTTTCCCAGTGGAGGAAAGGTGTCAGAACAAGGGCGGATTCTAGGCAGGTTGAAGACTGTGATTGAAGTGCTCGCCAATGCGCTTCTGTTTCCAAAACGTTAAATCCTGCTTCATACCAAAACGCATTCTGGCAGTGTTTTCCCAGTTGAGGAAAGAAGTTAGAACAAAGACGGACTGGAGGCCAGTTGGATACACTGAAGGAAGTGCACAGCAAGTCCCTTAGACTTGCAAAACGTATCATCGCTCTTAAGGTGAACTCTCATAAGTGGCAGGGTGTTCGCCGATTTCAGAAAAGAACTAAGAACAACGGCGGCCTATAAGCAAGCTGGAAGCGCTAAGGAACATGCAGGCTATGGCTCTCATGCTTCCAAAACGTATCAAATCTCTCAGGGTGAAGAGGCCGCTGCGGCGATGTGTTCACAGTCCAGGAAGGAACTTACAAGAAGGGCAGACAAGAAGCAGGTTGGATACTCTAGTGAAGTGCCCGTCCAGTCCCTTGTGCTTCCAAAACGTATTATCGCACTTAAGGTGAAGTCCGACAAGTGGCAAGTGTTCGCAGCTCAGGAAAGAACTTAGGACAAAGGTGGCCTAAGAGGAAGTTGGAAGCTCTAAGTAAAATGCAGGCTAATGCCCTTAGGCTTCCAGAACGTATAAACGCACTTAAGTGGAAGAGGCCTATACGGCTTGTGTTCCCTGTTCAGGAAGGAACTTAGAACAAGGGCCGCAAGAAGCAGGTTGGATACTCTAGTTAAGTGCCCGTCCAGTCCCTTGTGCTTCCAAAACGTATTATCGCACTTAAGGTGAAGTCTTCCAGTTGGCAGAGTGTTCGCACCACAGGAAAGACTTTAGAAAATAGGCGGCCTATAAACAAGTTGGAAGCCCTCAGTAAAATGCAGGCTAATGCCCTTAGGCTTCCAAAACGTATAAACGCACTTAAGTGGAACAGGCCTCTACGGCTTGTGTTCCCAGTTCAGGAAGGAACTTAGAACAAGGGCAGAGTATAAGTAGTTGGATACTCTGAGTTAAGTGCCCGTCCATTCTCTTGTGCTTCCAAAATGTATTATCGCACTTAAGGAGAAGTCTCATAAGTCGCAGTGTGTTCCCAGTTAAGGAAAGAATTTAGAACAAGGGCGGACTAGAAGCTTGTTGGATACGCTGAGTTAAGGGCAGGCAAAGACGTTTCTGCTTCCCCAAGGTAAAGGCGATCTTAAGGTTTACATGCATAAATGGCACTGTGTTCCCAGTTGTGGAAAGAAGATAGACCCTGGTTGCACTATAGGCAAGTTGCATACTCTACGTTAAGTGCATGTCAAGACCCTGATGCTTCCAAAACGTAAACTCGATCTGAAGTGCAGATCCATATGTGACAGTGTGTTCCCCGTGGTTGAAAGTAGTTGGAACAAGGCCACACTAGAGGCAAGTTGGATACTCTAAGGGAAATGCAAGCCAAGTCCCATATGCTTCCAAATCGTATAATCGCTCTGAAGGGTAAGTCTCCTCATTGGCAGTGTGTTCCCAGGTGAGGAAAGATCTTAGAACATGGACAGACTGTAAGCTTGTTGCATACACTGAGTTAAGTTCAAGTAAAGTCCCTTAGGCTTCCAAAACCTCCAAACGCACTGAAGACGAACACTCGCATGGCACTGTTTTCCCAGTGGAGGAAAGGTGTCAGAACAAGGGCGGATTCTAGGCAGGTTGAAGACTGTGAGTGAAGTGCTCGCCATTGCGCTTCTGTTTCCAAAACGTTAAATCCTGCTTCATACCAAAACGCATTCTGGCAGTGTTTTCCCAGTTGAGGAAAGAAGTTAGAACAAAGACGGACTGGAGGCCAGTTGGATACACTGAAGGAAGTGCACAGCAAGTCCCTTAGACTTCCAAAACGTATCATCGCTCTTAAGGTGAACTCTCATAAGTGGCAGGGTGTTCGCCGATTTCAGAAAAGAACTAAGAACAACGGCGGCCTATAAGCAAGCTGGAAGCGCTAAGGAACATGCAGGCTATGGCTCTCATGCTTCCAAAACGTATCAAATCTCTCAGGGTGAAGAGGCCGATGCGGCGATGTGTTCACAGTCCAGGAAGGTACTTAGAACAAGGGCAGACAAGAAGCAGGTTGGATACTCTAGTGAAGTGCCCGTCCAGTCCCTTGTGCTTCCAAAACGTATTATCGCACTTAAGGTGAAGTCCGACAAGTGGCAAGTGTTCGCAGCTCAGGAAAGACTTTAGAACATTTGCGGCCTATAAGCAAGTTGGAAGACCTCAGTAATATGCAGGCTAATGCCCTTAGGCTTCCAAAACGTATAAACGCACTTAAGTCGAATAGGCCTATGTGGCTTGGTTTCCCAGTTCAGGAAGGAACTTAGAACAAGGGCAGACAAGAAGCAGGTTGGATACTCTAGTTAAGTGCCCATCCAGTCCCTTGTGCTTCCAAAACGTATTATCGCACTTAAGGTGAAGTCTGACAAGTGGCAAGTGTTCGCAGCTCAGGAAAGAACTTAGAACAAAGGTGGCCTATAAGCAACTTGGAAGCTCTAAGTAAAATGCAGGCTAATGCCCTTAGGCTTCCAAAACGTATAAACGCACTTAAGTCCAAGAGGCCTATGAGGCTTATGTTCCCAGTTCAGGAAGGAACTTAGAAAAAGGTCAGACTATAAGCCTGTTGGATATTCTGAGTTAAGTGCCCGTCCAGTCTCTTGTGCTTCCAAAACGTATTATCGCACATAAGGAGAAGGCTCAGAAGTGGCAGTGTGTTCCCAGTTAAGGAAAGAATTTAGAACAAGGGCGGACTAGAAGCTTGTTGGATACTCTGAGTTAAGGGCAGGCAAAGAAATTTCTGCTTCCCCAAGGTAAAGGCGATCTTAAGGTTTACATGCATAAATGGCAGTGTGTTCCCAGTTGTGGAAAGAAGATAGACCCTGGTTGCACTATAGGCAAGTTGCATACTCTACGTTAAGTGCATGTCAAGACCCTGATGCTTCCAAAACGTAAACCCGATCTGAAGTGCAGATCCATATGTGACAGTGTGTTCCCCGTGGTTGAAAGAAGTTGGAACAAGGCCACACTGTAGGCAAGTTGGAGACTCTAAGGGAAATGCAGGCCAAGTCCCATATGCTTCCAAATCGTATAATCGCTCTGAAGGGTAAGTCTCCTCATTGGCAGTGTGTTCCCAGGTGAGGAAAGATCTTAGAACATGGACAGACTATAAGCTTGTTGCACACACTGAGTTAAGTTCAAGTGAAGTTCCTTAGGCTTCCAAAACCTCCAAACGCACTGAAGACCAACACTCACATGGCACTGTTTTCCCAGTGGAGGAAAGGTGTCAGAACAAGGGCGGATTCTAGGCAGGTTGAAGACTGTGAGTGAAGTGCTCGCCAATGCGCTTCTGTTTCCAAAACGTTAAATCCTGCTTCATACCAAAACGCATTCTGGCAGTGTTTTCCCAGTTGAGGAAAGAAGTTAGAACAAAGACGGACTGGAGGCCAGTTGGATACACTGAAGGAAGTGCACAGCAAGTCCCTTAGACTTGCAAAACGTATCATCGCTCTTAAGGTGAACTCTCATAAGTGGCAGGGTGTTCGCCGTTTTCAGAAAAGAACTAAGAACAACGGCGGCCTATAAGCAAGCTGGAAGCGCTAAGGAACATGCAGGCTATGGCTCTCATGCTTCCAAAACGTATCAAATCTCTCAGGGTGAAGAGGCCGCTGCGGCGATGTGTTCACAGTCCAGGAAGGAACTTACAAGAAGGGCAGACAAGAAGCAGGTTGGATACTCTAGTGAAGTGCCCGTCCAGTCCCTTGTGCTTCCAAAACGTATTATCGCACTTAAGGTGAAGTCCGACAAGTGGCAAGTGTTCGCAGCTCAGGAAAGAACTTAGGACAAAGGTGGCCTAAGAGGAAGTTGGAAGCTCTAAGTAAAATGCAGGCTAATGCCCTTAGGCTTCCAGAACGTATAAACGCACTTAAGTGGAAGAGGCCTATACGGCTTGTGTTCCCTGTTCAGGAAGGAACTTAGAACAAGGGCCGCAAGAAGCAGGTTGGATACTCTAGTTAAGTGCCCGTCCAGTCCCTTGTGCTTCCAAAACGTATTATCGCACTTAAGGTGAAGTCTTCCAGTTGGCAGAGTGTTCGCACCACAGGAAAGACTTTAGAACATAGGCGGCCTATAAACAAGTTGGAAGCCCTCAGTAAAATGCAGGCTAATGCCCTTAGGCTTCCAAAACGTATAAACGCACTTAAGTGGAACAGGCCTCTACGGCTTGTGTTCCCAGTTCAGGAAGGAACTTAGAACAAGGGCAGAGTATAAGTAGTTGGATACTCTGAGTTAAGTGCCCGTCCATTCTCTTGTGCTTCCAAAATGTATTATCGCACTTAAGGAGAAGTCTCATAAGTCGCAGTGTGTTCCCAGTTAAGGAAAGAATTTAGAACAAGGGCGGACTAGAAGCTTGTTGGATACGCTGAGTTAAGGGCAGGCAAAGACGTTTCTGCTTCCCCAAGGTAAAGGCGATCTTAAGGTTTACATGCATAAATGGCACTGTGTTCCCAGTTGTGGAAAGAAGATAGACCCTGGTTGCACTATAGGCAAGTTGCATACTCTACGTTAAGTGCACGTCAAGACCCTGATGCTTCCAAAACGTAAACTCGATCTGAAGTGCAGATCCATATGTGACAGTGTGTTCCCCGTGGTTGAAAGTAGTTGGAACAAGGCCACACTAGAGGCAAGTTGGATACTCTAAGGGAAATGCAAGCCAAGTCCCATATGCTTCCAAATCGTATAATCGCTCTGAAGGGTAAGTCTCCTCATTGGCAGTGTGTTCCCAGGTGAGGAAAGATCTTAGAACATGGACAGACTGTAAGCTTGTTGCATACACTGAGTTAAGTTCAAGTAAAGTCCCTTAGGCTTCCAAAACCTCCAAACGCACTGAAGACGAACACTCGCATGGCACTGTTTTCCCAGTGGAGGAAAGGTGTCAGAACAAGGGCGGATTCTAGGCAGATTGAAGACTGTGAGTGAAGTGCTCGCCATTGCGCTTCTGTTTCCAAAACGTTAAATCCTGCTTCATACCAAAACGCATTCTGGCAGTGTTTTCCCAGTTGAGGAAAGAAGTTAGAACAAAGACGGACTGGAGGCCAGTTGGATACACTGAAGGAAGTGCACAGCAAGTCCCTTAGACTTGCAAAACGTATCATCGCTCTTAAGGTGAACTCTCATAAGTGGCAGGGTGTTCGCCGATTTCAGAAAAGAACTAAGAACAACGGCGGCCTATAAGCAAGCTGGAAGCGCTAAGGAACATGCAGGCTATGGCTCTCATGCTTCCAAAACGTATCAAATCTCTCAGGGTGAAGAGGCCGATGCGGCGATGTGTTCACAGTCCAGGAAGGTACTTAGAACAAGGGCAGACAAGAAGCAGGTTGGATACTCTAGTGAAGTGCCCGTCCAGTCCCTTGTGCTTCCAAAACGTATTATCGCACTTAAGGTGAAGTCCGACAAGTGGCAAGTGTTCGCAGCTCAGGAAAGACTTTAGAACATTTGCGGCCTATAAGCAAGTTGGAAGACCTCAGTAATATGCAGGCTAATGCCCTTAGGCTTCCAAAACGTATAAACGCACTTAAGTCGAATAGGCCTATGTGGCTTGGTTTCCCAGTTCAGGAAGGAACTTAGAACAAGGGCAGACAAGAAGCAGGTTGGATACTCTAGTTAAGTGCCCATCCAGTCCCTTGTGCTTCCAAAACGTATTATCGCACTTAAGGTGAAGTCTGACAAGTGGCAAGTGTTCGCAGCTCAGGAAAGAACTTAGAACAAAGGTGGCCTATAAGCAACTTGGAAGCTCTAAGTAAAATGCAGGCTAATGCCCTTAGGCTTCCAAAACGTATAAACGCACTTAAGTCCAAGAGGCCTATGAGGCTTATGTTCCCAGTTCAGGAAGGAACTTAGAAAAAGGTCAGACTATAAGCCTGTTGGATATTCTGAGTTAAGTGCCCGTCCAGTCTCTTGTGCTTCCAAAACGTATTATCGCACATAAGGAGAAGGCTCAGAAGTGGCAGTGTGTTCCCAGTTAAGGAAAGAATTTAGAACAAGGGCGGACTAGAAGCTTGTTGGATACTCTGAGTTAAGGGCAGGCAAAGAAATTTCTGCTTCCCCAAGGTAAAGGCGATCTTAAGGTTTACATGCATAAATGGCAGTGTGTTCCCAGTTGTGGAAAGAAGATAGACCCTGGTTGCACTATAGGCAAGTTGCATACTCTACGTTAAGTGCATGTCAAGACCCTGATGCTTCCAAAACGTAAACCCGATCTGAAGTGCAGATCCATATGTGACAGTGTGTTCCCCGTGGTTGAAAGAAGTTGGAACAAGGCCACACTGTAGGCAAGTTGGAGACTCTAAGGGAAATGCAGGCCAAGTCCCATATGCTTCCAAATCGTATAATCGCTCTGAAGGGTAAGTCTCCTCATTGGCAGTGTGTTCCCAGGTGAGGAAAGATCTTAGAACATGGACAGACTATAAGCTTGTTGCACACACTGAGTTAAGTTCAAGTGAAGTTCCTTAGGCTTCCAAAACCTCCAAACGCACTGAAGACCAACACTCACATGGCACTGTTTTCCCAGTGGAGGAAAGGTGTCAGAACAAGGGCGGATTCTAGGCAGGTTGAAGACTGTGAGTGAAGTGCTCGCCAATGCGCTTGTTTCCAAAACGTTAAATCCTGCTTCATACCAAAACGCATTCTGGCAGTGTTTTCCCAGTTGAGGAAAGAAGTTAGAACAAAGACGGACTGGAGGCCAGTTGGATACACTGAAGGAAGTGCACAGCAAGTCCCTTAGACTTGCAAAACGTATCATCGCTCTTAAGGTGAACTCTCATAAGTGGCAGGGTGTTCGCCGTTTCCAGAAAAGAACTAAGAACAACGGCGGCCTATAAGCAAGCTGGAAGCGCTAAGGAACATGCAGGCTATGGCTCTCATGCTTCCAAAACGTATCAAATCTCTCAGGGTGAAGAGGCCGATGCGGCGATGAGTTCACTGTCCAGGAAGGAACTTACAAGAAGTGCAGACAAGAAGCAGGTTGGATACTCTAGTTAAGTGCCCGTCCAGTCCCTTGTGCTTCCAAAACGTATTATCGCACTTAAGGTGAAGTCTTCCAGTTGGCAGAGTGTTCGCAGCTCAGGAAAGACTTTAGAACATAGGCGGCCTATAAGCAAGTTGGAAGCCCTCAGTGAAATGCAGGCTAATGCCCTTAGGCTTCCAAAACGTATAAACGCACTTACGTCGAATAGGCCTATGTGGCTTGGTTTCCCAGTTCAGGAAGGAACTTAGAACAAGGGCAGACAAGAAGCAGGTTGGATACTCTAGTGAAGTGCCCGTCCAGTCCCTTGTGCTTCCAAAACGTATTATCGCACTTAAGGTGAAGTCCGACAAGTGGCAAGTGTTCGCAGCTCAGGAAAGAACTTAGGACAAAGGTGGCCTAAGAGGAAGTTGGAAGCTCTAAGTAAAATGCAGGCTAATGCCCTTAGGCTTCCAAAACGTATAAACGCACTTAAGTGGAAGAGGCCTATACGGCTTGTGTTCCCTGTTCAGGAAGGAACTTAGAACAAGGGCCGCAAGAAGCAGGTTGGATACTCTAGTTAAGTGCCCGTCCAGTCCCTTGTGCTTCCAAAACGTATTATCGCACTTAAGGTGAAGTCTTCCAGTTGGCAGAGTGTTCGCACCACAGGAAAGACTTTAGAACATAGGCGGCCTATAAACAAGTTGGAAGCCCTCAGTAAAATGCAGGCTAATGCCCTTAGGCTTCCAAAACGTATAAACGCACTTAAGTGGAACTGGCCTCTACGGCTTGTGTTCCCAGTTCAGGAAGGAACTTAGAACAAGGGCAGAGTATAAGTAGTTGGATACTCTGAGTTAAGTGCCCGTCCATTCTCTTGTGCTTCCAAAATGTATTATCGCACTTAAGGAGAAGTCTCATAAGTCGCAGTGTGTTCCCAGTTAAGGAAAGAATTTAGAACAAGGGCGGACTAGAAGCTTGTTGGATACGCTGAGTTAAGGGCAGGCAAAGACGTTTCTGCTTCCCCAAGGTAAAGGCGATCTTAAGGTTTACATGCATAAATGGCACTGTGTTCCCAGTTGTGGAAAGAAGATAGACCCTGGTTGCACTATAGGCAAGTTGCATACTCTACGTTAAGTGCATGTCAAGACCCTGATGCTTCCAAAACGTAAACTCGATCTGAAGTGCAGATCCATATGTGACAGTGTGTTCCCCGTGGTTGAAAGTAGTTGGAACAAGGCCACACTAGAGGCAAGTTGGATACTCTAAGGGAAATGCAAGCCAAGTCCCATATGCTTCCAAATCGTATAATCGCTCTGAAGGGTAAGTCTCCTCATTGGCAGTGTGTTCCCAGGTGAGGAAAGATCTTAGAACATGGACAGACTGTAAGCTTGTTGCATACACTGAGTTAAGTTCAAGTAAAGTCCCTTAGGCTTCCAAAACCTCCAAACGCACTGAAGACGAACACTCGCATGGCACTGTTTTCCCAGTGGAGGAAAGGTGTCAGAACAAGGGCGGATTCTAGGCAGGTTGAAGACTGTGAGTGAAGTGCTCGCCATTGCGCTTCTGTTTCCAAAACGTTAAATCCTGCTTCATACCAAAACGCATTCTGGCAGTGTTTTCCCAGTTGAGGAAAGAAGTTAGAACAAAGACGGACTGGAGGCCAGTTGGATACACTGAAGGAAGTGCACAGCAAGTCCCTTAGACTTGCAAAACGTATCATCGCTCTTAAGGTGAACTCTCATAAGTGGCAGGGTGTTCGCCGATTTCAGAAAAGAACTAAGAACAACGGCGGCCTATAAGCAAGCTGGAAGCGCTAAGGAACATGCAGGCTATGGCTCTCATGCTTCCAAAACGTATCAAATCTCTCAGGGTGAAGAGGCCGATGCGGCGATGTGTTCACAGTCCAGGAAGGTACTTAGAACAAGGGCAGACAAGAAGCAGGTTGGATACTCTAGTGAAGTGCCCGTCCAGTCCCTTGTGCTTCCAAAACGTATTATCGCACTTAAGGTGAAGTCCGACAAGTGGCAAGTGTTCGCAGCTCAGGAAAGACTTTAGAACATTTGCGGCCTATAAGCAAGTTGGAAGACCTCAGTAATATGCAGGCTAATGCCCTTAGGCTTCCAAAACGTATAAACGCACTTAAGTCGAATAGGCCTATGTGGCTTGGTTTCCCAGTTCAGGAAGGAACTTAGAACAAGGGCAGACAAGAAGCAGGTTGGATACTCTAGTTAAGTGCCCATCCAGTCCCTTGTGCTTCCAAAACGTATTATCGCACTTAAGGTGAAGTCTGACAAGTGGCAAGTGTTCGCAGCTCAGGAAAGAACTTAGAACAAAGGTGGCCTATAAGCAACTTGGAAGCTCTAAGTAAAATGCAGGCTAATGCCCTTAGGCTTCCAAAACGTATAAACGCACTTAAGTCCAAGAGGCCTATGAGGCTTATGTTCCCAGTTCAGGAAGGAACTTAGAAAAAGGTCAGACTATAAGCCTGTTGGATATTCTGAGTTAAGTGCCCGTCCAGTCTCTTGTGCTTCCAAAACGTATTATCGCACATAAGGAGAAGGCTCAGAAGTGGCAGTGTGTTCCCAGTTAAGGAAAGAATTTAGAACAAGGGCGGACTAGAAGCTTGTTGGATACTCTGAGTTAAGGGCAGGCAAAGAAATTTCTGCTTCCCCAAGGTAAAGGCGATCTTAAGGTTTACATGCATAAATGGCAGTGTGTTCCCAGTTGTGGAAAGAAGATAGACCCTGGTTGCACTATAGGCAAGTTGCATACTCTACGTTAAGTGCATGTCAAGACCCTGATGCTTCCAAAACGTAAACCCGATCTGAAGTGCAGATCCATATGTGACAGTGTGTTCCCCGTGGTTGAAAGAAGTTGGAACAAGGCCACACTGTAGGCAAGTTGGAGACTCTAAGGGAAATGCAGGCCAAGTCCCATATGCTTCCAAAAGCTATAATCGCTCTGAAGGGTAAGTCTCCTCATTGGCAGTGTGTTCCCAGGTGAGGAAAGATCTTAGAACATGGACAGACTATAAGCTTGTTGCACACACTGAGTTAAGTTCAAGTGAAGTTCCTTAGGCTTCCAAAACCTCCAAACGCACTGAAGACCAACACTCACATGGCACTGTTTTCCCAGTGGAGGAAAGGTGTCAGAACAAGGGCGGATTCTAGGCAGGTTGAAGACTGTGAGTGAAGTGCTCGCCAATGCGCTTCTGTTTCCAAAACGTTAAATCCTGCTTCATACCAAAACGCATTCTGGCAGTGTTTTCCCAGTTGAGGAAAGAAGTTAGAACAAAGACGGACTGGAGGCCAGTTGGATACACTGAAGGAAGTGCACAGCAAGTCCCTTAGACTTGCAAAACGTATCATCGCTCTTAAGGTGAACTCTCATAAGTGGCAGGGTGTTCGCCGTTTTCAGAAAAGAACTAAGAACAACGGCGGCCTATAAGCAAGCTGGAAGCGCTAAGGAACATGCAGGCTATGGCTCTCATGCTTCCAAAACGTATCAAATCTCTCAGGGTGAAGAGGCCGCTGCGGCGATGTGTTCACAGTCCAGGAAGGAACTTACAAGAAGGGCAGACAAGAAGCAGGTTGGATACTCTAGTGAAGTGCCCGTCCAGTCCCTTGTGCTTCCAAAACGTATTATCGCACTTAAGGTGAAGTCCGACAAGTGGCAAGTGTTCGCAGCTCAGGAAAGAACTTAGGACAAAGGTGGCCTAAGAGGAAGTTGGAAGCTCTAAGTAAAATGCAGGCTAATGCCCTTAGGCTTCCAGAACGTATAAACGCACTTAAGTGGAAGAGGCCTATACGGCTTGTGTTCCCTGTTCAGGAAGGAACTTAGAACAAGGGCCGCAAGAAGCAGGTTGGATACTCTAGTTAAGTGCCCGTCCAGTCCCTTGTGCTTCCAAAACGTATTATCGCACTTAAGGTGAAGTCTTCCAGTTGGCAGAGTGTTCGCACCACAGGAAAGACTTTAGAACATAGGCGGCCTATAAACAAGTTGGAAGCCCTCAGTAAAATGCAGGCTAATGCCCTTAGGCTTCCAAAACGTATAAACGCACTTAAGTGGAACAGGCCTCTACGGCTTGTGTTCCCAGTTCAGGAAGGAACTTAGAACAAGGGCAGAGTATAAGTAGTTGGATACTCTGAGTTAAGTGCCCGTCCATTCTCTTGTGCTTCCAAAATGTATTATCGCACTTAAGGAGAAGTCTCATAAGTCGCAGTGTGTTCCCAGTTAAGGAAAGAATTTAGAACAAGGGCGGACTAGAAGCTTGTTGGATACGCTGAGTTAAGGGCAGGCAAAGACGTTTCTGCTTCCCCAAGGTAAAGGCGATCTTAAGGTTTACATGCATAAATGGCACTGTGTTCCCAGTTGTGGAAAGAAGATAGACCCTGGTTGCACTATAGGCAAGTTGCATACTCTACGTTAAGTGCATGTCAAGACCCTGATGCTTCCAAAACGTAAACTCGATCTGAAGTGCAGATCCATATGTGACAGTGTGTTCCCCGTGGTTGAAAGAAGTTGGAACAAGGCCACACTGTAGGCAAGTTGGAGACTCTAAGGGAAATGCAGGCCAAGTCCCATATGCTTCCAAATCGTATAATCGCTCTGAAGGGTAAGTCTCCTCATTGGCAGTGTGTTCCCAGGTGAGGAAAGATCTTAGAACATGGACAGACTATAAGCTTGTTGCACACACTGAGTTAAGTTCAAGTGAAGTTCCTTAGGCTTCCAAAACCTCCAAACGCACTGAAGACCAACACTCACATGGCACTGTTTTCCCAGTGGAGGAAAGGTGTCAGAACAAGGGCGGATTCTAGGCAGGTTGAAGACTGTGAGTGAAGTGCTCGCCAATGCGCTTCTGTTTCCAAAACGTTAAATCCTGCTTCATACCAAAACGCATTCTGGCAGTGTTTTCCCAGTTGAGGAAAGAAGTTAGAACAAAGACGGACTGGAGGCCAGTTGGATACACTGAAGGAAGTGCACAGCAAGTCCCTTAGACTTGCAAAACGTATCATCGCTCTTAAGGTGAACTCTCATAAGTGGCAGGGTGTTCGCCGTTTCCAGAAAAGAACTAAGAACAACGGCGGCCTATAAGCAAGCTGGAAGCGCTAAGGAACATGCAGGCTATGGCTCTCATGCTTCCAAAACGTATCAAATCTCTCAGGGTGAAGAGGCCGATGCGGCGATGAGTTCACTGTCCAGGAAGGAACTTACAAGAAGTGCAGACAAGAAGCAGGTTGGATACTCTAGTTAAGTGCCCGTCCAGTCCCTTGTGCTTCCAAAACGTATTATCGCACTTAAGGTGAAGTCTTCCAGTTGGCAGAGTGTTCGCAGCTCAGGAAAGACTTTAGAACATAGGCGGCCTATAAGCAAGTTGGAAGCCCTCAGTGAAATGCAGGCTAATGCCCTTAGGCTTCCAAAACGTATAAACGCACTTACGTCGAATAGGCCTATGTGGCTTGGTTTCCCAGTTCAGGAAGGAACTTAGAACAAGGGCAGACAAGAAGCAGGTTGGATACTCTAGTGAAGTGCCCGTCCAGTCCCTTGTGCTTCCAAAACGTATTATCGCACTTAAGGTGAAGTCCGACAAGTGGCAAGTGTTCGCAGCTCAGGAAAGAACTTAGGACAAAGGTGGCCTAAGAGGAAGTTGGAAGCTCTAAGTAAAATGCAGGCTAATGCCCTTAGGCTTCCAAAACGTATAAACGCACTTAAGTGGAAGAGGCCTATACGGCTTGTGTTCCCTGTTCAGGAAGGAACTTAGAACAAGGGCCGCAAGAAGCAGGTTGGATACTCTAGTTAAGTGCCCGTCCAGTCCCTTGTGCTTCCAAAACGTATTATCGCACTTAAGGTGAAGTCTTCCAGTTGGCAGAGTGTTCGCACCACAGGAAAGACTTTAGAACATAGGCGGCCTATAAACAAGTTGGAAGCCCTCAGTAAAATGCAGGCTAATGCCCTTAGGCTTCCAAAACGTATAAACGCACTTAAGTGGAACAGGCCTCTACGGCTTGTGTTCCCAGTTCAGGAAGGAACTTAGAACAAGGGCAGAGTATAAGTAGTTGGATACTCTGAGTTAAGTGCCCGTCCATTCTCTTGTGCTTCCAAAATGTATTATCGCACTTAAGGAGAAGTCTCATAAGTCGCAGTGTGTTCCCAGTTAAGGAAAGAATTTAGAACAAGGGCGGACTAGAAGCTTGTTGGATACGCTGAGTTAAGGGCAGGCAAAGACGTTTCTGCTTCCCCAAGGTAAAGGCGATCTTAAGGTTTACATGCATAAATGGCACTGTGTTCCCAGTTGTGGAAAGAAGATAGACCCTGGTTGCACTATAGGCAAGTTGCATACTCTACGTTAAGTGCATGTCAAGACCCTGATGCTTCCAAAACGTAAACTCGATCTGAAGTGCAGATCCATATGTGACAGTGTGTTCCCCGTGGTTGAAAGTAGTTGGAACAAGGCCACACTAGAGGCAAGTTGGATACTCTAAGGGAAATGCAAGCCAAGTCCCATATGCTTCCAAATCGTATAATCGCTCTGAAGGGTAAGTCTCCTCATTGGCAGTGTGTTCCCAGGTGAGGAAAGATCTTAGAACATGGACAGACTGTAAGCTTGTTGCATACACTGAGTTAAGTTCAAGTAAAGTCCCTTAGGCTTCCAAAACCTCCAAACGCACTGAAGACGAACACTCGCATGGCACTGTTTTCCCAGTGGAGGAAAGGTGTCAGAACAAGGGCGGATTCTAGGCAGGTTGAAGACTGTGAGTGAAGTGCTCGCCATTGCGCTTCTGTTTCCAAAACGTTCAATCCTGCTTCATACCAAAACGCATTCTGGCAGTGTTTTCCCAGTTGAGGAAAGAAGTTAGAACAAAGACGGACTGGAGGCCAGTTGGATACACTGAAGGAAGTGCACAGCAAGTCCCTTAGACTTGCAAAACGTATCATCGCTCTTAAGGTGAACTCTCATAAGTGGCAGGGTGTTCGCCGATTTCAGAAAAGAACTAAGAACAACGGCGGCCTATAAGCAAGCTGGAAGCGCTAAGGAACATGCAGGCTATGGCTCTCATGCTTCCAAAACGTATCAAATCTCTCAGGGTGAAGAGGCCGATGCGGCGATGTGTTCACAGTCCAGGAAGGAACTTACAAGAAGGGCAGACAAGAAGCAGGTTGGATACTCTAGTGAAGTGCCCGTCCAGTCCCTTGTGCTTCCAAAACGTATTATCGCACTTAAGGTGAAGTCCGACAAGTGGCAAGTGTTCGCAGCTCAGGAAAGACTTTAGAACATTTGCGGCCTATAAGCAAGTTGGAAGACCTCAGTAATATGCAGGCTAATGCCCTTAGGCTTCCAAAACGTATAAACGCACTTAAGTCGAATAGGCCTATGTGGCTTGGTTTCCCAGTTCAGGAAGGAACTTAGAACAAGGGCAGACAAGAAGCAGGTTGGATACTCTAGTTAAGTGCCCATCCAGTCCCTTGTGCTTCCAAAACGTATTATCGCACTTAAGGTGAAGTCTGACAAGTGGCAAGTGTTCGCAGCTCAGGAAAGAACTTAGAACAAAGGTGGCCTATAAGCAACTTGGAAGCTCTAAGTAAAATGCAGGCTAATGCCCTTAGGCTTCCAAAACGTATAAACGCACTTAAGTCCAAGAGGCCTATGAGGCTTATGTTCCCAGTTCAGGAAGGAACTTAGAAAAAGGTCAGACTATAAGCCTGTTGGATATTCTGAGTTAAGTGCCCGTCCAGTCTCTTGTGCTTCCAAAACGTATTATCGCACATAAGGAGAAGGCTCAGAAGTGGCAGTGTGTTCCCAGTTAAGGAAAGAATTTAGAACAAGGGCGGACTAGAAGCTTGTTGGATACTCTGAGTTAAGGGCAGGCAAAGAAATTTCTGCTTCCCCAAGGTAAAGGCGATCTTAAGGTTTACATGCATAAATGGCAGTGTGTTCCCAGTTGTGGAAAGAAGATAGACCCTGGTTGCACTATAGGCAAGTTGCATACTCTACGTTAAGTGCATGTCAAGACCCTGATGCTTCCAAAACGTAAACCCGATCTGAAGTGCAGATCCATATGTGACAGTGTGTTCCCCGTGGTTGAAAGAAGTTGGAACAAGGCCACACTGTAGGCAAGTTGGAGACTCTAAGGGAAATGCAGGCCAAGTCCCATATGCTTCCAAAAGCTATAATCGCTCTGAAGGGTAAGTCTCCTCATTGGCAGTGTGTTCCCAGGTGAGGAAAGATCTTAGAACATGGACAGACTATAAGCTTGTTGCACACACTGAGTTAAGTTCAAGTGAAGTTCCTTAGGCTTCCAAAACCTCCAAACGCACTGAAGACCAACACTCACATGGCACTGTTTTCCCAGTGGAGGAAAGGTGTCAGAACAAGGGCGGATTCTAGGCAGGTTGAAGACTGTGAGTGAAGTGCTCGCCAATGCGCTTCTGTTTCCAAAACGTTAAATCCTGCTTCATACCAAAACGCATTCTGGCAGTGTTTTCCCAGTTGAGGAAAGAAGTTAGAACAAAGACGGACTGGAGGCCAGTTGGATACACTGAAGGAAGTGCACAGCAAGTCCCTTAGACTTGCAAAACGTATCATCGCTCTTAAGGTGAACTCTCATAAGTGGCAGGGTGTTCGCCGTTTTCAGAAAAGAACTAAGAACAACGGCGGCCTATAAGCAAGCTGGAAGCGCTAAGGAACATGCAGGCTATGGCTCTCATGCTTCCAAAACGTATCAAATCTCTCAGGGTGAAGAGGCCGCTGCGGCGATGTGTTCACAGTCCAGGAAGGAACTTACAAGAAGGGCAGACAAGAAGCAGGTTGGATACTCTAGTGAAGTGCCCGTCCAGTCCCTTGTGCTTCCAAAACGTATTATCGCACTTAAGGTGAAGTCCGACAAGTGGCAAGTGTTCGCAGCTCAGGAAAGAACTTAGGACAAAGGTGGCCTAAGAGGAAGTTGGAAGCTCTAAGTAAAATGCAGGCTAATGCCCTTAGGCTTCCAGAACGTATAAACGCACTTAAGTGGAAGAGGCCTATACGGCTTGTGTTCCCTGTTCAGGAAGGAACTTAGAACAAGGGCCGCAAGAAGCAGGTTGGATACTCTAGTTAAGTGCCCGTCCAGTCCCTTGTGCTTCCAAAACGTATTATCGCACTTAAGGTGAAGTCTTCCAGTTGGCAGAGTGTTCGCACCACAGGAAAGACTTTAGAACATAGGCGGCCTATAAACAAGTTGGAAGCCCTCAGTAAAATGCAGGCTAATGCCCTTAGGCTTCCAAAACGTATAAACGCACTTAAGTGGAACAGGCCTCTACGGCTTGTGTTCCCAGTTCAGGAAGGAACTTAGAACAAGGGCAGAGTATAAGTAGTTGGATACTCTGAGTTAAGTGCCCGTCCATTCTCTTGTGCTTCCAAAATGTATTATCGCACTTAAGGAGAAGTCTCATAAGTCGCAGTGTGTTCCCAGTTAAGGAAAGAATTTAGAACAAGGGCGGACTAGAAGCTTGTTGGATACGCTGAGTTAAGGGCAGGCAAAGACGTTTCTGCTTCCCCAAGGTAAAGGCGATCTTAAGGTTTACATGCATAAATGGCACTGTGTTCCCAGTTGTGGAAAGAAGATAGACCCTGGTTGCACTATAGGCAAGTTGCATACTCTACGTTAAGTGCATGTCAAGACCCTGATGCTTCCAAAACGTAAACTCGATCTGAAGTGCAGATCCATATGTGACAGTGTGTTCCCCGTGGTTGAAAGTAGTTGGAACAAGGCCACACTAGAGGCAAGTTGGATACTCTAAGGGAAATGCAAGCCAAGTCCCATATGCTTCCAAATCGTATAATCGCTCTGAAGGGTAAGTCTCCTCATTGGCAGTGTGTTCCCAGGTGAGGAAAGATCTTAGAACATGGACAGACTGTAAGCTTGTTGCATACACTGAGTTAAGTTCAAGTAAAGTCACTTAGGCTTCCAAAACCTCCAAACGCACTGAAGACGAACACTCGCATGGCACTGTTTTCCCAGTGGAGGAAAGGTGTCAGAACAAGGGCGGATTCTAGGCAGATTGAAGACTGTGAGTGAAGTGCTCGCCATTGCGCTTCTGTTTCCAAAACGTTAAATCCTGCTTCATACCAAAACGCATTCTGGCAGTGTTTTCCCAGTTGAGGAAAGAAGTTAGAACAAAGACGGACTGTAGGCCAGTTGGATACACTGAAGGAAGTGCACAGCAAGTCCCTTAGACTTGCAAAACGTATCATCGCTCTTAAGGTGAACTCTCATAAGTGGCAGGGTGTTCGCCGATTTCAGAAAAGAACTAAGAACAACGGCGGCCTATAAGCAAGCTGGAAGCGCTAAGGAACATGCAGGCTATGGCTCTCATGCTTCCAAAACGTATCAAATCTCTCAGGGTGAAGAGGCCGATGCGGCGATGTGTTCACAGTCCAGGAAGGTACTTAGAACAAGGGCAGACAAGAAGCAGGTTGGATACTCTAGTGAAGTGCCCGTCCAGTCCCTTGTGCTTCCAAAACGTATTATCGCACTTAAGGTGAAGTCCGACAAGTGGCAAGTGTTCGCAGCTCAGGAAAGACTTTAGAACATTTGCGGCCTATAAGCAAGTTGGAAGACCTCAGTAATATGCAGGCTAATGCCCTTAGGCTTCCAAAACGTATAAACGCACTTAAGTCGAATAGGCCTATGTGGCTTGGTTTCCCAGTTCAGGAAGGAACTTAGAACAAGGGCAGACAAGAAGCAGGTTGGATACTCTAGTTAAGTGCCCATCCAGTCCCTTGTGCTTCCAAAACGTATTATCGCACTTAAGGTGAAGTCTGACAAGTGGCAAGTGTTCGCAGCTCAGGAAAGAACTTAGAACAAAGGTGGCCTATAAGCAACTTGGAAGCTCTAAGTAAAATGCAGGCTAATGCCCTTAGGCTTCCAAAACGTATAAACGCACTTAAGTCCAAGAGGCCTATGAGGCTTATGTTCCCAGTTCAGGAAGGAACTTAGAAAAAGGTCAGACTATAAGCCTGTTGGATATTCTGAGTTAAGTGCCCGTCCAGTCTCTTGTGCTTCCAAAACGTATTATCGCACATAAGGAGAAGGCTCAGAAGTGGCAGTGTGTTCCCAGTTAAGGAAAGAATTTAGAACAAGGGCGGACTAGAAGCTTGTTGGATACTCTGAGTTAAGGGCAGGCAAAGAAATTTCTGCTTCCCCAAGGTAAAGGCGATCTTAAGGTTTACATGCATAAATGGCAGTGTGTTCCCAGTTGTGGAAAGAAGATAGACCCTGGTTGCACTATAGGCAAGTTGCATACTCTACGTTAAGTGCATGTCAAGACCCTGATGCTTCCAAAACGTAAACCCGATCTGAAGTGCAGATCCATATGTGACAGTGTGTTCCCCGTGGTTGAAAGAAGTTGGAACAAGGCCACACTGTAGGCAAGTTGGAGACTCTAAGGGAAATGCAGGCCAAGTCCCATATGCTTCCAAAAGCTATAATCGCTCTGAAGGGTAAGTCTCCTCATTGGCAGTGTGTTCCCAGGTGAGGAAAGATCTTAGAACATGGACAGACTATAAGCTTGTTGCACACACTGAGTTAAGTTCAAGTGAAGTTCCTTAGGCTTCCAAAACCTCCAAACGCACTGAAGACCAACACTCACATGGCACTGTTTTCCCAGTGGAGGAAAGGTGTCAGAACAAGGGCGGATTCTAGGCAGGTTGAAGACTGTGAGTGAAGTGCTCGCCAATGCGCTTCTGTTTCCAAAACGTTAAATCCTGCTTCATACCAAAACGCATTCTGGCAGTGTTTTCCCAGTTGAGGAAAGAAGTTAGAACAAAGACGGACTGGAGGCCAGTTGGATACACTGAAGGAAGTGCACAGCAAGTCCCTTAGACTTGCAAAACGTATCATCGCTCTTAAGGTGAACTCTCATAAGTGGCAGGGTGTTCGCCGTTTCCAGAAAAGAACTAAGAACAACGGCGGCCTATAAGCAAGCTGGAAGCGCTAAGGAACATGCAGGCTATGGCTCTCATGCTTCCAAAACGTATCAAATCTCTCAGGGTGAAGAGGCCGATGCGGCGATGAGTTCACTGTCCAGGAAGGAACTTACAAGAAGTGCAGACAAGAAGCAGGTTGGATACTCTAGTTAAGTGCCCGTCCAGTCCCTTGTGCTTCCAAAACGTATTATCGCACTTAAGGTGAAGTCTTCCAGTTGGCAGAGTGTTCGCAGCTCAGGAAAGACTTTAGAACATAGGCGGCCTATAAGCAAGTTGGAAGCCCTCAGTGAAATGCAGGCTAATGCCCTTAGGCTTCCAAAACGTATAAACGCACTTACGTCGAATAGGCCTATGTGGCTTGGTTTCCCAGTTCAGGAAGGAACTTAGAACAAGGGCAGACAAGAAGCAGGTTGGATACTCTAGTTAAGTGCCCGTCCAGTCCCTTGTGCTTCCAAAACGTATTATCGCACTTAAGGTGAAGTCCGACAAGAGGCAAGTGTTCGCAGCTCAGGAAAGAACTTAGAACAAAGGTGGCCTAAGAGCAAGTTGGAAGCTCTACGTAAAATGCAGGCTAATGCCCTTAGGCTTCCAAAACGTATAAACGCACTTAAGTGGAAGAGGCCTGTACGGCTTGTGTTCCCTGTTCAGGAAGGAACTTATAACAAGGGCCGACAAGAAGCAGGTTGGATACTCTAGTTAAGTGCCCGTCCAGTCCCTTGTGCTTCCAAAACGTATTATCGCACTTAAGGTGAAGTCTTCCAGTTGGCAGAGTGTTCGCAGCTCAGGAAAGACTTTAGAGCATAGGCGGCCTATAAGCAAGTTGGAAGCCCTCAGTAAAATGCAGGCTAATGCCCTTAGGCTTCCAAAACGTATAAACGCACTTACGTCGAATAGGCCTATGTGGCTTGGTTTCCCAGTTCAGGAAGGAACTTAGAACAAGGGCCGACAAGAAGCAGGTTGGATACTCTAGTTAAGTGCCCATCCAGTCCCTTGTGCTTCCAAAATGTATTATCGCACTTAAGGTGAAGTCCGACAAGTGGCAAGTGTTCGCAGCTCAGGAAAGAACTTAGAACAAAGGTGGCCTATAAGCAACTTGGAAGCTCTAAGTAAAATGCAGGCTAATGCCCTTAGGCTTCCAAAACGTATAAACGCACTTAAGTCCAAGAGGCCTATGAGGCTTATGTTCCCAGTTCAGGAAGGAACTTAGAAAAAGGTCAGACTATAAGCCTGTTTTATATTCTGAGTTAAGTGACCGTCCAGTCTCTTGTGCTTCCAAAACGTATTATCGCACATAAGGAGAAGGCTCAGAAGTGGCAGTGTGTTCCCAGTTAAGGAAAGAATTTAGAACAAGGGCGGACTAGAAGCTTGTTGGATACTCTGAGTTAAGGGCAGGCAAAGAAATTTCTGCTTCCCCAAGGTAAAGGCGATCTTAAGGTTTACATGCATAAATGGCAGTGTGTTCCCAGTTGTGGAAAGAAGATAGACCCTGGTTGCACTATAGGCAAGTTGCATACTCTACGTTAAGTGCATGTCAAGACCCTGATGCTTCCAAAACGTAAACCCGATCTGAAGTGCAGATCCATATGTGACAGTGTGTTCCCCGTGGTTGAAAGAAGTTGGAACAAGGCCACACTAGAGGCAAGTTGGAGACTCTAAGGGAAATGCAGGCCAAGTCCCATATGCTTCCAAAAGCTATAATCGCTCTGAAGGGTAAGTCTCCTCATTGGCAGTGTGTTCCCAGGTGAGGAAAGATCTTAGAACATGGACAGACTATAAGCTTGTTGCACACACTGAGTTAAGTTCAAGTGAAGTTCCTTAAACTTCCAAAACCTCCAAACGCACTGAAGACCAACACTCACATGGCACTGTTTTCCCAGTGGAGGAAAGGTGTCAGAACAAGGGCGGATTCTAGGCAGGTTGAAGACTGTGATTGAAGTGCTCGCCAATGCGCTTCTGTTTCCAAAACGTTAAATCCTGCTTCATACCAAAACGCATTCTGGCAGTGTTTTCCCAGTTGAGGAAAGAAGTTAGAACAAAGACGGACTGGAGGCCAGTTGGATACACTGAAGGAAGTGCACAGCAAGTCCCTTAGACTTGCAAAACGTATCATCGCTCTTAAGGTGAACTCTCATAAGTGGCAGGGTGTTCGCCGTTTTCAGAAAAGAACTAAGAACAACGGCGGCCTATAAGCAAGCTGGAAGCGCTAAGGAACATGCAGGCTATGGCTCTCATGCTTCCAAAACGTATCAAATCTCTCAGGGTGAAGAGGCCGCTGCGGCGATGTGTTCACAGTCCAGGAAGGAACTTACAAGAAGGGCAGACAAGAAGCAGGTTGGATACTCTAGTGAAGTGCCCGTCCAGTCCCTTGTGCTTCCAAAACGTATTATCGCACTTAAGGTGAAGTCCGACAAGTGGCAAGTGTTCGCAGCTCAGGAAAGAACTTAGGACAAAGGTGGCCTAAGAGGAAGTTGGAAGCTCTAAGTAAAATGCAGGCTAATGCCCTTAGGCTTCCAAAACGTATAAACGCACTTAAGTGGAAGAGGCCTATACGGCTTGTGTTCCCTGTTCAGGAAGGAACTTAGAACAAGGGCCGCAAGAAGCAGGTTGGATACTCTAGTTAAGTGCCCGTCCAGTCCCTTGTGCTTCCAAAACGTATTATCGCACTTAAGGTGAAGTCTTCCAGTTGGCAGAGTGTTCGCACCACAGGAAAGACTTTAGAACATAGGCGGCCTATAAACAAGTTGGAAGCCCTCAGTAAAATGCAGGCTAATGCCCTTAGGCTTCCAAAACGTATAAACGCACTTAAGTGGAACAGGCCTCTACGGCTTGTGTTCCCAGTTCAGGAAGGAACTTAGAACAAGGGCAGAGTATAAGTAGTTGGATACTCTGAGTTAAGTGCCCGTCCATTCTCTTGTGCTTCCAAAATGTATTATCGCACTTAAGGAGAAGTCTCATAAGTCGCAGTGTGTTCCCAGTTAAGGAAAGAATTTAGAACAAGGGCGGACTAGAAGCTTGTTGGATACGCTGAGTTAAGGGCAGGCAAAGACGTTTCTGCTTCCCCAAGGTAAAGGCGATCTTAAGGTTTACATGCATAAATGGCAGTGTGTTCCCAGTTGTGGAAAGAAGATAGACCCTGGTTGCACTATAGGCAAGTTGCATACTCTACGTTAAGTGCATGTCAAGACCCTGATGCTTCCAAAACGTAAACTCGATCTGAAGTGCAGATCCATATGTGACAGTGTGTTCCCCGTGGTTGAAAGTAGTTGGAACAAGGCCACACTAGAGGCAAGTTGGATACTCTAAGGGAAATGCAAGCCAAGTCCCATATGCTTCCAAATCGTATAATCGCTCTGAAGGGTAAGTCTCCTCATTGGCAGTGTGTTCCCAGGTGAGGAAAGATCTTAGAACATGGACAGACTGTAAGCTTGTTGCATACACTGAGTTAAGTTCAAGTAAAGTCCCTTAGGCTTCCAAAACCTCCAAACGCACTGAAGACGAACACTCGCATGGCACTGTTTTCCCAGTGGAGGAAAGGTGTCAGAACAAGGGCGGATTCTAGGCAGGTTGAAGACTGTGAGTGAAGTGCTCGCCATTGCGCTTCTGTTTCCAAAACGTTAAATCCTGCTTCATACCAAAACGCATTCTGGCAGTGTTTTCCCAGTTGAGGAAAGAAGTTAGAACAAAGACGGACTGGAGGCCAGTTGGATACACTGAAGGAAGTGCACAGCAAGTCCCTTAGACTTGCAAAACGTATCATCGCTCTTAAGGTGAACTCTCATAAGTGGCAGGGTGTTCGCCGATTTCAGAAAAGAACTAAGAACAACGGCGGCCTATAAGCAAGCTGGAAGCGCTAAGGAACATGCAGGCTATGGCTCTCATGCTTCCAAAACGTATCAAATCTCTCAGGGTGAAGAGGCCGATGCGGCGATGTGTTCACAGTCCAGGAAGGTACTTAGAACAAGGGCAGACAAGAAGCAGGTTGGATACTCTAGTGAAGTGCCCGTCCAGTCCCTTGTGCTTCCAAAACGTATTATCGCACTTAAGGTGAAGTCCGACAAGTGGCAAGTGTTCGCAGCTCAGGAAAGACTTTAGAACATTTGCGGCCTATAAGCAAGTTGGAAGACCTCAGTAATATGCAGGCTAATGCCCTTAGGCTTCCAAAACGTATAAACGCACTTAAGTCGAATAGGCCTATGTGGCTTGGTTTCCCAGTTCAGGAAGGAACTTAGAACAAGGGCAGACAAGAAGCAGGTTGGATACTCTAGTTAAGTGCCCATCCAGTCCCTTGTGCTTCCAAAACGTATTATCGCACTTAAGGTGAAGTCTGACAAGTGGCAAGTGTTCGCAGCTCAGGAAAGAACTTAGAACAAAGGTGGCCTATAAGCAACTTGGAAGCTCTAAGTAAAATGCAGGCTAATGCCCTTAGGCTTCCAAAACGTATAAACGCACTTAAGTCCAAGAGGCCTATGAGGCTTATGTTCCCAGTTCAGGAAGGAACTTAGAAAAAGGTCAGACTATAAGCCTGTTGGATATTCTGAGTTAAGTGCCCGTCCAGTCTCTTGTGCTTCCAAAACGTATTATCGCACATAAGGAGAAGGCTCAGAAGTGGCAGTGTGTTCCCAGTTAAGGAAAGAATTTAGAACAAGGGCGGACTAGAAGCTTGTTGGATACTCTGAGTTAAGGGCAGGCAAAGAAATTTCTGCTTCCCCAAGGTAAAGGCGATCTTAAGGTTTACATGCATAAATGGCAGTGTGTTCCCAGTTGTGGAAAGAAGATAGACCCTGGTTGCACTATAGGCAAGTTGCATACTCTACGTTAAGTGCATGTCAAGACCCTGATGCTTCCAAAACGTAAACCCGATCTGAAGTGCAGATCCATATGTGACAGTGTGTTCCCCGTGGTTGAAAGAAGTTGGAACAAGGCCACACTGTAGGCAAGTTGGAGACTCTAAGGGAAATGCAGGCCAAGTCCCATATGCTTCCAAATCGTATAATCGCTCTGAAGGGTAAGTCTCCTCATTGGCAGTGTGTTCCCAGGTGAGGAAAGATCTTAGAACATGGACAGACTATAAGCTTGTTGCACACACTGAGTTAAGTTCAAGTGAAGTTCCTTAGGCTTCCAAAACCTCCAAACGCACTGAAGACCAACACTCACATGGCACTGTTTTCCCAGTGGAGGAAAGGTGTCAGAACAAGGGTGGATTCTAGGCAGGTTGAAGACTGTGAGTGAAGTGCTCGCCAATGCGCTTCTGTTTCCAAAACGTTAAATCCTGCTTCATACCAAAACGCATTCTGGCAGTGTTTTCCCAGTTGAGGAAAGAAGTTAGAACAAAGACGGACTGGAGGCCAGTTGGATACACTGAAGGAAGTGCACAGCAAGTCCCTTAGACTTGCAAAACGTATCATCGCTCTTAAGGTGAACTCTCATAAGTGGCAGGGTGTTCGCCGTTTTCAGAAAAGAACTAAGAACAACGGCGGCCTATAAGCAAGCTGGAAGCGCTAAGGAACATGCAGGCTATGGCTCTCATGCTTCCAAAACGTATCAAATCTCTCAGGGTGAAGAGGCCGCTGCGGCGATGTGTTCACAGTCCAGGAAGGAACTTACAAGAAGGGCAGACAAGAAGCAGGTTGGATACTCTAGTGAAGTGCCCGTCCAGTCCCTTGTGCTTCCAAAACGTATTATCGCACTTAAGGTGAAGTCCGACAAGTGGCAAGTGTTCGCAGCTCAGGAAAGAACTTAGGACAAAGGTGGCCTAAGAGGAAGTTGGAAGCTCTAAGTAAAATGCAGGCTAATGCCCTTAGGCTTCCAGAACGTATAAACGCACTTAAGTGGAAGAGGCCTATACGGCTTGTGTTCCCTGTTCAGGAAGGAACTTAGAACAAGGGCCGCAAGAAGCAGGTTGGATACTCTAGTTAAGTGCCCGTCCAGTCCCTTGTGCTTCCAAAACGTATTATCGCACTTAAGGTGAAGTCTTCCAGTTGGCAGAGTGTTCGCACCACAGGAAAGACTTTAGAACATAGGCGGCCTATAAACAAGGTGGAAGCCCTCAGTAAAATGCAGGCTAATGCCCTTAGGCTTCCAAAACGTATAAACGCACTTAAGTCGAATAGGCCTATGTGGCTTGGTTTCCCAGTTCAGGAAGGAACTTAGAACAAGGGCAGACAAGAAGCAGGTTGGATACTCTAGTTAAGTGCCCATCCAGTCCCTTGTGCTTCCAAAACGTATTATCGCACTTAAGGTGAAGTCTGACAAGTGGCAAGTGTTCGCAGCTCAGGAAAGAACTTAGAACAAAGGTGGCCTATAAGCAACTTGGAAGCTCTAAGTAAAATGCAGGCTAATGCCCTTAGGCTTCCAAAACGTATAAACGCACTTAAGTCCAAGAGGCCTATGAGGCTTATGTTCCCAGTTCAGGAAGGAACTTAGAAAAAGGTCAGACTATAAGCCTGTTGGATATTCTGAGTTAAGTGCCCGTCCAGTCTCTTGTGCTTCCAAAACGTATTATCGCACATAAGGAGAAGGCTCAGAAGTGGCAGTGTGTTCCCAGTTAAGGAAAGAATTTAGAACAAGGGCGGACTAGAAGCTTGTTGGATACTCTGAGTTAAGGGCAGGCAAAGAAATTTCTGCTTCCCCAAGGTAAAGGCGATCTTAAGGTTTACATGCATAAATGGCAGTGTGTTCCCAGTTGTGGAAAGAAGATAGACCCTGGTTGCACTATAGGCAAGTTCCATACTCTACGTTAAGTGCATGTCAAGACCCTGATGCTTCCAAAACGTAAACCCGATCTGAAGTGCAGATCCATATGTGACAGTGTGTTCCCCGTGGTTGAAAGAAGTTGGAACAAGGCCACACTGTAGGCAAGTTGGAGACTCTAAGGGAAATGCAGGCCAAGTCCCATATGCTTCCAAATCGTATAATCGCTCTGAAGGGTAAGTCTCCTCATTGGCAGTGTGTTCCCAGGTGAGGAAAGATCTTAGAACATGGACAGACTATAAGCTTGTTGCACACACTGAGTTAAGTTCAAGTGAAGTTCCTTAGGCTTCCAAAACCTCCAAACGCACTGAAGACCAACACTCACATGGCACTGTTTTCCCAGTGGAGGAAAGGTGTCAGAACAAGGGTGGATTCTAGGCAGGTTGAAGACTGTGAGTGAAGTGCTCGCCAATGCGCTTCTGTTTCCAAAACGTTAAATCCTGCTTCATACCAAAACGCATTCTGGCAGTGTTTTCCCAGTTGAGGAAAGAAGTTAGAACAAAGACGGACTGGAGGCCAGTTGGATACACTGAAGGAAGTGCACAGCAAGTCCCTTAGACTTGCAAAACGTATCATCGCTCTTAAGGTGAACTCTCATAAGTGGCAGGGTGTTCGCCGTTTTCAGAAAAGAACTAAGAACAACGGCGGCCTATAAGCAAGCTGGAAGCGCTAAGGAACATGCAGGCTATGGCTCTCATGCTTCCAAAACGTATCAAATCTCTCAGGGTGAAGAGGCCGCTGCGGCGATGTGTTCACAGTCCAGGAAGGAACTTACAAGAAGGGCAGACAAGAAGCAGGTTGGATACTCTAGTGAAGTGCCCGTCCAGTCCCTTGTGCTTCCAAAACGTATTATCGCACTTAAGGTGAAGTCCGACAAGTGGCAAGTGTTCGCAGCTCAGGAAAGAACTTAGGACAAAGGTGGCCTAAGAGGAAGTTGGAAGCTCTAAGTAAAATGCAGGCTAATGCCCTTAGGCTTCCAGAACGTATAAACGCACTTAAGTGGAAGAGGCCTATACGGCTTGTGTTCCCTGTTCAGGAAGGAACTTAGAACAAGGGCCGCAAGAAGCAGGTTGGATACTCTAGTTAAGTGCCCGTCCAGTCCCTTGTGCTTCCAAAACGTATTATCGCACTTAAGGTGAAGTCTTCCAGTTGGCAGAGTGTTCGCACCACAGGAAAGACTTTAGAACATAGGCGGCCTATAAACAAGTTGGAAGCCCTCAGTAAAATGCAGGCTAATGCCCTTAGGCTTCCAAAACGTATAAACGCACTTAAGTGGAACAGGCCTCTACGGCTTGTGTTCCCAGTTCAGGAAGGAACTTAGAACAAGGGCAGAGTATAAGTAGTTGGATACTCTGAGTTAAGTGCCCGTCCATTCTCTTGTGCTTCCAAAATGTATTATCGCACTTAAGGAGAAGTCTCATAAGTCGCAGTGTGTTCCCAGTTAAGGAAAGAATTTAGAACAAGGGCGGACTAGAAGCTTGTTGGATACGCTGAGTTAAGGGCAGGCAAAGACGTTTCTGCTTCCCCAAGGTAAAGGCGATCTTAAGGTTTACATGCATAAATGGCACTGTGTTCCCAGTTGTGGAAAGAAGATAGACCCTGGTTGCACTATAGGCAAGTTGCATACTCTACGTTAAGTGCACGTCAAGACCCTGATGCTTCCAAAACGTAAACTCGATCTGAAGTGCAGATCCATATGTGACAGTGTGTTCCCCGTGGTTGAAAGTAGTTGGAACAAGGCCACACTAGAGGCAAGTTGGATACTCTAAGGGAAATGCAAGCCAAGTCCCATATGCTTCCAAATCGTATAATCGCTCTGAAGGGTAAGTCTCCTCATTGGCAGTGTGTTCCCAGGTGAGGAAAGATCTTAGAACATGGACAGACTGTAAGCTTGTTGCATACACTGAGTTAAGTTCAAGTAAAGTCCCTTAGGCTTCCAAAACCTCCAAACGCACTGAAGACGAACACTCGCATGGCACTGTTTTCCCAGTGGAGGAAAGGTGTCAGAACAAGGGCGGATTCTAGGCAGATTGAAGACTGTGAGTGAAGTGCTCGCCATTGCGCTTCTGTTTCCAAAACGTTAAATCCTGCTTCATACCAAAACGCATTCTGGCAGTGTTTTCCCAGTTGAGGAAAGAAGTTAGAACAAAGACGGACTGGAGGCCAGTTGGATACACTGAAGGAAGTGCACAGCAAGTCCCTTAGACTTGCAAAACGTATCATCGCTCTTAAGGTGAACTCTCATAAGTGGCAGGGTGTTCGCCGATTTCAGAAAAGAACTAATAACAACGGCGGCCTATAAGCAAGCTGGAAGCGCTAAGGAACATGCAGGCTATGGCTCTCATGCTTCCAAAACGTATCAAATCTCTCAGGGTGAAGAGGCCGATGCGGCGATGTGTTCACAGTCCAGGAAGGTACTTAGAACAAGGGCAGACAAGAAGCAGGTTGGATACTCTAGTGAAGTGCCCGTCCAGTCCCTTGTGCTTCCAAAACGTATTATCGCACTTAAGGTGAAGTCCGACAAGTGGCAAGTGTTCGCAGCTCAGGAAAGACTTTAGAACATTTGCGGCCTATAAGCAAGTTGGAAGACCTCAGTAATATGCAGGCTAATGCCCTTAGGCTTCCAAAACGTATAAACGCACTTAAGTCGAATAGGCCTATGTGGCTTGGTTTCCCAGTTCAGGAAGGAACTTAGAACAAGGGCAGACAAGAAGCAGGTTGGATACTCTAGTTAAGTGCCCATCCAGTCCCTTGTGCTTCCAAAACGTATTATCGCACTTAAGGTGAAGTCTGACAAGTGGCAAGTGTTCGCAGCTCAGGAAAGAACTTAGAACAAAGGTGGCCTATAAGCAACTTGGAAGCTCTAAGTAAAATGCAGGCTAATGCCCTTAGGCTTCCAAAACGTATAAACGCACTTAAGTCCAAGAGGCCTATGAGGCTTATGTTCCCAGTTCAGGAAGGAACTTAGAAAAAGGTCAGACTATAAGCCTGTTGGATATTCTGAGTTAAGTGCCCGTCCAGTCTCTTGTGCTTCCAAAACGTATTATCGCACATAAGGAGAAGGCTCAGAAGTGGCAGTGTGTTCCCAGTTAAGGAAAGAATTTAGAACAAGGGCGGACTAGAAGCTTGTTGGATACTCTGAGTTAAGGGCAGGCAAAGAAATTTCTGCTTCCCCAAGGTAAAGGCGATCTTAAGGTTTACATGCATAAATGGCAGTGTGTTCCCAGTTGTGGAAAGAAGATAGACCCTGGTTGCACTATAGGCAAGTTGCATACTCTACATTAAGTGCATGTCAAGACCCTGATGCTTCCAAAACGTAAACCCGATCTGAAGTGCAGATCCATATGTGACAGTGTGTTCCCCGTGGTTGAAAGAAGTTGGAACAAGGCCACACTGTAGGCAAGTTGGAGACTCTAAGGGAAATGCAGGCCAAGTCCCATATGCTTCCAAAAGCTATAATCGCTCTGAAGGGTAAGTCTCCTCATTGGCAGTGTGTTCCCAGGTGAGGAAAGATCTTAGAACATGGACAGACTATAAGCTTGTTGCACACACTGAGTTAAGTTCAAGTGAAGTTCCTTAGGCTTCCAAAACCTCCAAACGCACTGAAGACCAACACTCACATGGCACTGTTTTCCCAGTGGAGGAAAGGTGTCAGAACAAGGGCGGATTCTAGGCAGGTTGAAGACTGTGAGTGAAGTGCTCGCCAATGCGCTTCTGTTTCCAAAACGTTAAATCCTGCTTCATACCAAAACGCATTCTGGCAGTGTTTTCCCAGTTGAGGAAAGAAGTTAGAACAAAGACGGACTGGAGGCCAGTTGGATACACTGAAGGAAGTGCACAGCAAGTCCCTTAGACTTGCAAAACGTATCATCGCTCTTAAGGTGAACTCTCATAAGTGGCAGGGTGTTCGCCGTTTTCAGAAAAGAACTAAGAACAACGGCGGCCTATAAGCAAGCTGGAAGCGCTAAGGAACATGCAGGCTATGGCTCTCATGCTTCCAAAACGTATCAAATCTCTCAGGGTGAAGAGGCCGCTGCGGCGATGTGTTCACAGTCCAGGAAGGAACTTACAAGAAGGGCAGACAAGAAGCAGGTTGGATACTCTAGTGAAGTGCCCGTCCAGTCCCTTGTGCTTCCAAAACGTATTATCGCACTTAAGGTGAAGTCCGACAAGTGGCAAGTGTTCGCAGCTCAGGAAAGAACTTAGGACAAAGGTGGCCTAAGAGGAAGTTGGAAGCTCTAAGTAAAATGCAGGCTAATGCCCTTAGGCTTCCAAAACGTATAAACGCACTTAAGTGGAAGAGGCCTATACGGCTTGTGTTCCCTGTTCAGGAAGGAACTTAGAACAAGGGCCGCAAGAAGCAGGTTGGATACTCTAGTTAAGTGCCCGTCCAGTCCCTTGTGCTTCCAAAACGTATTATCGCACTTAAGGTGAAGTCTTCCAGTTGGCAGAGTGTTCGCACCACAGGAAAGACTTTAGAACATAGGCGGCCTATAAACAAGTTGGAAGCCCTCAGTAAAATGCAGGCTAATGCCCTTAGGCTTCCAAAACGTATAAACGCACTTAAGTGGAACAGGCCTCTACGGCTTGTGTTCCCAGTTCAGGAAGGAACTTAGAACAAGGGCAGAGTATAAGTAGTTGGATACTCTGAGTTAAGTGCCCGTCCATTCTCTTGTGCTTCCAAAATGTATTATCGCACTTAAGGAGAAGTCTCATAAGTCGCAGTGTGTTCCCAGTTAAGGAAAGAATTTAGAACAAGGGCGGACTAGAAGCTTGTTGGATACGCTGAGTTAAGGGCAGGCAAAGACGTTTCTGCTTCCCCAAGGTAAAGGCGATCTTAAGGTTTACATGCATAAATGGCACTGTGTTCCCAGTTGTGGAAAGAAGATAGACCCTGGTTGCACTATAGGCAAGTTGCATACTCTACGTTAAGTGCACGTCAAGACCCTGATGCTTCCAAAACGTAAACTCGATCTGAAGTGCAGATCCATATGTGACAGTGTGTTCCCCGTGGTTGAAAGAAGTTGGAACAAGGCCACACTAGAGGCAAGTTGGATACTCTAAGGGAAATGCAAGCCAAGTCCCATATGCTTCCAAATCGTATAATCGCTCTGAAGGGTAAGTCTCCTCATTGGCAGTGTGTTCCCAGGTGAGGAAAGATCTTAGAACATGGACAGACTGTAAGCTTGTTGCATACACTGAGTTAAGTTCAAGTAAAGTCCCTTAGGCTTCCAAAACCTCCAAACGCACTGAAGACGAACACTCGCATGGCACTGTTTTCCCAGTGGAGGAAAGGTGTCAGAACAAGGGCGGATTCTAGGCAGATTGAAGACTGTGAGTGAAGTGCTCGCCATTGCGCTTCTGTTTCCAAAACGTTAAATCCTGCTTCATACCAAAACGCATTCTGGCAGTGTTTTCCCAGTTGAGGAAAGAAGTTAGAACAAAGACGGACTGGAGGCCAGTTGGATACACTGAAGGAAGTGCACAGCAAGTCCCTTAGACTTGCAAAACGTATCATCGCTCTTAAGGTGAACTCTCATAAGTGGCAGGGTGTTCGCCGATTTCAGAAAAGAACTAAGAACAACGGCGGCCTATAAGCAAGCTGGAAGCGCTAAGGAACATGCAGGCTATGGCTCTCATGCTTCCAAAACGTATCAAATCTCTCAGGGTGAAGAGGCCGATGCGGCGATGTGTTCACAGTCCAGGAAGGTACTTAGAACAAGGGCAGACAAGAAGCAGGTTGGATACTCTAGTGAAGTGCCCGTCCAGTCCCTTGTGCTTCCAAAACGTATTATCGCACTTAAGGTGAAGTCCGACAAGTGGCAAGTGTTCGCAGCTCAGGAAAGACTTTAGAACATTTGCGGCCTATAAGCAAGTTGGAAGACCTCAGTAATATGCAGGCTAATGCCCTTAGGCTTCCAAAACGTATAAACGCACTTAAGTCGAATAGGCCTATGTGGCTTGGTTTCCCAGTTCAGGAAGGAACTTAGAACAAGGGCAGACAAGAAGCAGGTTGGATACTCTAGTTAAGTGCCCATCCAGTCCCTTGTGCTTCCAAAACGTATTATCGCACTTAAGGTGAAGTCTGACAAGTGGCAAGTGTTCGCAGCTCAGGAAAGAACTTAGAACAAAGGTGGCCTATAAGCAACTTGGAAGCTCTAAGTAAAATGCAGGCTAATGCCCTTAGGCTTCCAAAACGTATAAACGCACTTAAGTCCAAGAGGCCTATGAGGCTTATGTTCCCAGTTCAGGAAGGAACTTAGAAAAAGGTCAGACTATAAGCCTGTTGGATATTCTGAGTTAAGTGCCCGTCCAGTCTCTTGTGCTTCCAAAACGTATTATCGCACATAAGGAGAAGGCTCAGAAGTGGCAGTGTGTTCCCAGTTAAGGAAAGAATTTAGAACAAGGGCGGACTAGAAGCTTGTTGGATACTCTGAGTTAAGGGCAGGCAAAGAAATTTCTGCTTCCCCAAGGTAAAGGCGATCTTAAGGTTTACATGCATAAATGGCAGTGTGTTCCCAGTTGTGGAAAGAAGATAGACCCTGGTTGCACTATAGGCAAGTTGCATACTCTACGTTAAGTGCATGTCAAGACCCTGATGCTTCCAAAACGTAAACCCGATCTGAAGTGCAGATCCATATGTGACAGTGTGTTCCCCGTGGTTGAAAGAAGTTGGAACAAGGCCACACTGTAGGCAAGTTGGAGACTCTAAGGGAAATGCAGGCCAAGTCCCATATGCTTCCAAAAGCTATAATCGCTCTGAAGGGTAAGTCTCCTCATTGGCAGTGTGTTCCCAGGTGAGGAAAGATCTTAGAACATGGACAGACTATAAGCTTGTTGCACACACTGAGTTAAGTTCAAGTGAAGTTCCTTAGGCTTCCAAAACCTCCAAACGCACTGAAGACCAACACTCACATGGCACTGTTTTCCCAGTGGAGGAAAGGTGTCAGAACAAGGGCGGATTCTAGGCAGGTTGAAGACTGTGATTGAAGTGCTCGCCAATGCGCTTCTGTTTCCAAAACGTTAAATCCTGCTTCATACCAAAACGCATTCTGGCAGTGTTTTCCCAGTTGAGGAAAGAAGTTAGAACAAAGACGGACTGGAGGCCAGTTGGATACACTGAAGGAAGTGCACAGCAAGTCCCTTAGACTTGCAAAACGTATCATCGCTCTTAAGGTGAACTCTCATAAGTGGCAGGGTGTTCGCCGTTTTCAGAAAAGAACTAAGAACAACGGCGGCCTATAAGCAAGCTGGAAGCGCTAAGGAACATGCAGGCTATGGCTCTCATGCTTCCAAAACGTATCAAATCTCTCAGGGTGAAGAGGCCGCTGCGGCGATGTGTTCACAGTCCAGGAAGGAACTTACAAGAAGGGCAGACAAGAAGCAGGTTGGATACTCTAGTGAAGTGCCCGTCCAGTCCCTTGTGCTTCCAAAACGTATTATCGCACTTAAGGTGAAGTCCGACAAGTGGCAAGTGTTCGCAGCTCAGGAAAGAACTTAGGACAAAGGTGGCCTAAGAGGAAGTTGGAAGCTCTAAGTAAAATGCAGGCTAATGCCCTTAGGCTTCCAAAACGTATAAACGCACTTAAGTGGAAGAGGCCTATACGGCTTGTGTTCCCTGTTCAGGAAGGAACTTAGAACAAGGGCCGCAAGAAGCAGGTTGGATACTCTAGTTAAGTGCCCGTCCAGTCCCTTGTGCTTCCAAAACGTATTATCGCACTTAAGGTGAAGTCTTCCAGTTGGCAGAGTGTTCGCACCACAGGAAAGACTTTAGAACATAGGCGGCCTATAAACAAGTTGGAAGCCCTCAGTAAAATGCAGGCTAATGCCCTTAGGCTTCCAAAACGTATAAACGCACTTAAGTGGAACAGGCCTCTACGGCTTGTGTTCCCAGTTCAGGAAGGAACTTAGAACAAGGGCAGAGTATAAGTAGTTGGATACTCTGAGTTAAGTGCCCGTCCATTCTCTTGTGCTTCCAAAATGTATTATCGCACTTAAGGAGAAGTCTCATAAGTCGCAGTGTGTTCCCAGTTAAGGAAAGAATTTAGAACAAGGGCGGACTAGAAGCTTGTTGGATACGCTGAGTTAAGGGCAGGCAAAGACGTTTCTGCTTCCCCAAGGTAAAGGCGATCTTAAGGTTTACATGCATAAATGGCACTGTGTTCCCAGTTGTGGAAAGAAGATAGACCCTGGTTGCACTATAGGCAAGTTGCATACTCTACGTTAAGTGCATGTCAAGACCCTGATGCTTCCAAAACGTAAACTCGATCTGAAGTGCAGATCCATATGTGACAGTGTGTTCCCCGTGGTTGAAAGTAGTTGGAACAAGGCCACACTAGAGGCAAGTTGGATACTCTAAGGGAAATGCAAGCCAAGTCCCATATGCTTCCAAATCGTATAATCGCTCTGAAGGGTAAGTCTCCTCATTGGCAGTGTGTTCCCAGGTGAGGAAAGATCTTAGAACATGGACAGACTGTAAGCTTGTTGCATACACTGAGTTAAGTTCAAGTAAAGTCCCTTAGGCTTCCAAAACCTCCAAACGCACTGAAGACGAACACTCGCATGGCACTGTTTTCCCAGTGGAGGAAAGGTGTCAGAACAAGGGCGGATTCTAGGCAGGTTGAAGACTGTGAGTGAAGTGCTCGCCATTGCGCTTCTGTTTCCAAAACGTTCAATCCTGCTTCATACCAAAACGCATTCTGGCAGTGTTTTCCCAGTTGAGGAAAGAAGTTAGAACAAAGACGGACTGGAGGCCAGTTGGATACACTGAAGGAAGTGCACAGCAAGTCCCTTAGACTTGCAAAACGTATCATCGCTCTTAAGGTGAACTCTCATAAGTGGCAGGGTGTTCGCCGATTTCAGAAAAGAACTAAGAACAACGGCGGCCTATAAGCAAGCTGGAAGCGCTAAGGAACATGCAGGCTATGGCTCTCATGCTTCCAAAACGTATCAAATCTCTCAGGGTGAAGAGGCCGATGCGGCGATGTGTTCACAGTCCAGGAAGGTACTTAGAACAAGGGCAGACAAGAAGCAGGTTGGATACTCTAGTGAAGTGCCCGTCCAGTCCCTTGTGCTTCCAAAACGTATTATCGCACTTAAGGTGAAGTCCGACAAGTGGCAAGTGTTCGCAGCTCAGGAAAGACTTTAGAACATTTGCGGCCTATAAGCAAGTTGGAAGACCTCAGTAATATGCAGGCTAATGCCCTTAGGCTTCCAAAACGTATAAACGCACTTAAGTCGAATAGGCCTATGTGGCTTGGTTTCCCAGTTCAGGAAGGAACTTAGAACAAGGGCAGACAAGAAGCAGGTTGGATACTCTAGTTAAGTGCCCATCCAGTCCCTTGTGCTTCCAAAACGTATTATCGCACTTAAGGTGAAGTCCGACAAGTGGCAAGTGTTCGCAGCTCAGGAAAGAACTTAGAACAAAGGTGGCCTATAAGCAACTTGGAAGCTCTAAGTAAAATGCAGGCTAATGCCCTTAGGCTTCCAAAACGTATAAACGCACTTAAGTCCAAGAGGCCTATGAGGCTTATGTTCCCAGTTCAGGAAGGAACTTAGAAAAAGGTCAGACTATAAGCCTGTTGGATATTCTGAGTTAAGTGACCGTCCAGTCTCTTGTGCTTCCAAAACGTATTATCGCACATAAGGAGAAGGCTCAGAAGTGGCAGTGTGTTCCCAGTTAAGGAAAGAATTTAGAACAAGGGCGGACTAGAAGCTTGTTGGATACTCTGAGTTAAGGGCAGGCAAAGAAATTTCTGCTTCCCCAAGGTAAAGGCGATCTTAAGGTTTACATGCATAAATGGCAGTGTGTTCCCAGTTGTGGAAAGAAGATAGACCCTGGTTGCACTACAGGCAAGTTGCATACTCTACGTTAAGTGCATGTCAAGACCCTGATGCTTCCAAAACGTAAACCCGATCTGAAGTGCAGATCCATATGTGACAGTGTGTTCCCCGTGGTTGAAAGAAGTTGGAACAAGGCCACACTGTAGGCAAGTTGGAGACTCTAAGGGAAATGCAGGCCAAGTCCCATATGCTTCCAAAAGCTATAATCGCTCTGAAGGGTAAGTCTCCTCATTGGCAGTGTGTTCCCAGGTGAGGAAAGATCTTAGAACATGGACAGACTATAAGCTTGTTGCACACACTGAGTTAAGTTCAAGTGAAGTTCCTTAAACTTCCAAAACCTCCAAACGCACTGAAGACCAACACTCACATGGCACTGTTTTCCCAGTGGAGGAAAGGTGTCAGAACAAGGGCGGATTCTAGGCAGGTTGAAGACTGTGATTGAAGTGCTCGCCAATGCGCTTCTGTTTCCAAAACGTTAAATCCTGCTTCATACCAAAACGCATTCTGGCAGTGTTTTCCCAGTTGAGGAAAGAAGTTAGAACAAAGACGGACTGGAGGCCAGTTGGATACACTGAAGGAAGTGCACAGCAAGTCCCTTAGACTTGCAAAACGTATCATCGCTCTTAAGGTGAACTCTCATAAGTGGCAGGGTGTTCGCCGTTTTCAGAAAAGAACTAAGAACAACGGCGGCCTATAAGCAAGCTGGAAGCGCTAAGGAACATGCAGGCTATGGCTCTCATGCTTCCAAAACGTATCAAATCTCTCAGGGTGAAGAGGCCGCTGCGGCGATGTGTTCACAGTCCAGGAAGGAACTTACAAGAAGGGCAGACAAGAAGCAGGTTGGATACTCTAGTGAAGTGCCCGTCCAGTCCCTTGTGCTTCCAAAACGTATTATCGCACTTAAGGTGAAGTCCGACAAGTGGCAAGTGTTCGCAGCTCAGGAAAGAACTTAGGACAAAGGTGGCCTAAGAGGAAGTTGGAAGCTCTAAGTAAAATGCAGGCTAATGCCCTTAGGCTTCCAAAACGTATAAACGCACTTAAGTGGAAGAGGCCTATACGGCTTGTGTTCCCTGTTCAGGAAGGAACTTAGAACAAGGGCCGCAAGAAGCAGGTTGGATACTCTAGTTAAGTGCCCGTCCAGTCCCTTGTGCTTCCAAAACGTATTATCGCACTTAAGGTGAAGTCTTCCAGTTGGCAGAGTGTTCGCACCACAGGAAAGACTTTAGAACATAGGCGGCCTATAAACAAGTTGGAAGCCCTCAGTAAAATGCAGGCTAATGCCCTTAGGCTTCCAAAACGTATAAACGCACTTAAGTGGAACAGGCCTCTACGGCTTGTGTTCCCAGTTCAGGAAGGAACTTAGAACAAGGGCAGAGTATAAGTAGTTGGATACTCTGAGTTAAGTGCCCGTCCATTCTCTTGTGCTTCCAAAATGTATTATCGCACTTAAGGAGAAGTCTCATAAGTCGCAGTGTGTTCCCAGTTAAGGAAAGAATTTAGAACAAGGGCGGACTAGAAGCTTGTTGGATACGCTGAGTTAAGGGCAGGCAAAGACGTTTCTGCTTCCCCAAGGTAAAGGCGATCTTAAGGTTTACATGCATAAATGGCACTGTGTTCCCAGTTGTGGAAAGAAGATAGACCCTGGTTGCACTATAGGCAAGTTGCATACTCTACGTTAAGTGCATGTCAAGACCCTGATGCTTCCAAAACGTAAACTCGATCTGAAGTGCAGATCCATATGTGACAGTGTGTTCCCCGTGGTTGAAAGTAGTTGGAACAAGGCCACACTAGAGGCAAGTTGGATACTCTAAGGGAAATGCAAGCCAAGTCCCATATGCTTCCAAATCGTATAATCGCTCTGAAGGGTAAGTCTCCTCATTGGCAGTGTGTTCCCAGGTGAGGAAAGATCTTAGAACATGGACAGACTGTAAGCTTGTTGCATACACTGAGTTAAGTTCAAGTAAAGTCACTTAGGCTTCCAAAACCTCCAAACGCACTGAAGACGAACACTCGCATGGCACTGTTTTCCCAGTGGAGGAAAGGTGTCAGAACAAGGGCGGATTCTAGGCAGGTTGAAGACTGTGAGTGAAGTGCTCGCCATTGCGCTTCTGTTTCCAAAACGTTAAATCCTGCTTCATACCAAAACGCATTCTGGCAGTGTTTTCCCAGTTGAGGAAAGAAGTTAGAACAAAGACGGACTGGAGGCCAGTTGGATACACTGAAGGAAGTGCACAGCAAGTCCCTTAGACTTCCAAAACGTATCATCGCTCTTAAGGTGAACTCTCATAAGTGGCAGGGTGTTCGCCGATTTCAGAAAAGAACTAAGAACAACGGCGGCCTATAAGCAAGCTGGAAGCGCTAAGGAACATGCAGGCTATGGCTCTCATGCTTCCAAAACGTATCAAATCTCTCAGGGTGAAGAGGCCGATGCGGCGATGTGTTCACAGTCCAGGAAGGTACTTAGAACAAGGGCAGACAAGAAGCAGGTTGGATACTCTAGTGAAGTGCCCGTCCAGTCCCTTGTGCTTCCAAAACGTATTATCGCACTTAAGGTGAAGTCCGACAAGTGGCAAGTGTTCGCAGCTCAGGAAAGACTTTAGAACATTTGCGGCCTATAAGCAAGTTGGAAGACCTCAGTAATATGCAGGCTAATGCCCTTAGGCTTCCAAAACGTATAAACGCACTTAAGTCGAATAGGCCTATGTGGCTTGGTTTCCCAGTTCAGGAAGGAACTTAGAACAAGGGCAGACAAGAAGCAGGTTGGATACTCTAGTTAAGTGCCCATCCAGTCCCTTGTGCTTCCAAAACGTATTATCGCACTTAAGGTGAAGTCTGACAAGTGGCAAGTGTTCGCAGCTCAGGAAAGAACTTAGAACAAAGGTGGCCTATAAGCAACTTGGAAGCTCTAAGTAAAATGCAGGCTAATGCCCTTAGGCTTCCAAAACGTATAAACGCACTTAAGTCCAAGAGGCCTATGAGGCTTATGTTCCCAGTTCAGGAAGGAACTTAGAAAAAGGTCAGACTATAAGCCTGTTGGATATTCTGAGTTAAGTGCCCGTCCAGTCTCTTGTGCTTCCAAAACGTATTATCGCACATAAGGAGAAGGCTCAGAAGTGGCAGTGTGTTCCCAGTTAAGGAAAGAATTTAGAACAAGGGCGGACTAGAAGCTTGTTGGATACTCTGAGTTAAGGGCAGGCAAAGAAATTTCTGCTTCCCCAAGGTAAAGGCGATCTTAAGGTTTACATGCATAAATGGCAGTGTGTTCCCAGTTGTGGAAAGAAGATAGACCCTGGTTGCACTATAGGCAAGTTGCATACTCTACGTTAAGTGCATGTCAAGACCCTGATGCTTCCAAAACGTAAACCCGATCTGAAGTGCAGATCCATATGTGACAGTGTGTTCCCCGTGGTTGAAAGAAGTTGGAACAAGGCCACACTGTAGGCAAGTTGGAGACTCTAAGGGAAATGCAGGCCAAGTCCCATATGCTTCCAAATCGTATAATCGCTCTGAAGGGTAAGTCTCCTCATTGGCAGTGTGTTCCCAGGTGAGGAAAGATCTTAGAACATGGACAGACTATAAGCTTGTTGCACACACTGAGTTAAGTTCAAGTGAAGTTCCTTAGGCTTCCAAAACCTCCAAACGCACTGAAGACCAACACTCACATGGCACTGTTTTCCCAGTGGAGGAAAGGTGTCAGAACAAGGGCGGATTCTAGGCAGGTTGAAGACTGTGAGTGAAGTGCTCGCCAATGCGCTTCTGTTTCCAAAACGTTAAATCCTGCTTCATACCAAAACGCATTCTGGCAGTGTTTTCCCAGTTGAGGAAAGAAGTTAGAACAAAGACGGACTGGAGGCCAGTTGGATACACTGAAGGAAGTGCACAGCAAGTCCCTTAGACTTGCAAAACGTATCATCGCTCTTAAGGTGAACTCTCATAAGTGGCAGGGTGTTCGCCGTTTTCAGAAAAGAACTAAGAACAACGGCGGCCTATAAGCAAGCTGGAAGCGCTAAGGAACATGCAGGCTATGGCTCTCATGCTTCCAAAACGTATCAAATCTCTCAGGGTGAAGAGGCCGATGCGGCGATGTGTTCACAGTCCAGGAAGGAACTTACAAGAAGGGCAGACAAGAAGCAGGTTGGATACTCTAGTGAAGTGCCCGTCCAGTCCCTTGTGCTTCCAAAACGTATTATCGCACTTAAGGTGAAGTCCGACAAGTGGCAAGTGTTCGCAGCTCAGGAAAGAACTTAGAACAAAGGTGGCCTAAGAGGAAGTTGGAAGCTCTAAGTAAAATGCAGGCTAATGCCCTTAGGCTTCCAAAACGTATAAACGCACTTAAGTGGAAGAGGCCTATACGGCTTGTGTTCCCTGTTCAGGAAGGAACTTAGAACAAGGGCCGCAAGAAGCAGGTTGGATACTCTAGTTAAGTGCCCGTCCAGTCCCTTGTGCTTCCAAAACGTATTATCGCACTTAAGGTGAAGTCTTCCAGTTGGCAGAGTGTTCGCACCACAGGAAAGACTTTAGAACATAGGCGGCCTATAAACAAGTTGGAAGCCCTCAGTAAAATGCAGGCTAATGCCCTTAGGCTTCCAAAACGTATAAACGCACTTAAGTGGAACAGGCCTCTACGGCTTGTGTTCCCAGTTCAGGAAGGAACTTAGAACAAGGGCAGAGTATAAGTAGTTGGATACTCTGAGTTAAGTGCCCGTCCATTCTCTTGTGCTTCCAAAATGTATTATCGCACTTAAGGAGAAGTCTCATAAGTCGCAGTGTGTTCCCAGTTAAGGAAAGAATTTAGAACAAGGGCGGACTAGAAGCTTGTTGGATACGCTGAGTTAAGGGCAGGCAAAGACGTTTCTGCTTCCCCAAGGTAAAGGCGATCTTAAGGTTTACATGCATAAATGGCACTGTGTTCCCAGTTGTGGAAAGAAGATAGACCCTGGTTGCACTATAGGCAAGTTGCATACTCTACGTTAAGTGCATGTCAAGACCCTGATGCTTCCAAAACGTAAACTCGATCTGAAGTGCAGATCCATATGTGACAGTGTGTTCCCCGTGGTTGAAAGTAGTTGGAACAAGGCCACACTAGAGGCAAGTTGGATACTCTAAGGGAAATGCAAGCCAAGTCCCATATGCTTCCAAATCGTATAATCGCTCTGAAGGGTAAGTCTCCTCATTGGCAGTGTGTTCCCAGGTGAGGAAAGATCTTAGAACATGGACAGACTGTAAGCTTGTTGCATACACTGAGTTAAGTTCAAGTAAAGTCCCTTAGGCTTCCAAAACCTCCAAACGCACTGAAGACGAACACTCGCATGGCACTGTTTTCCCAGTGGAGGAAAGGTGTCAGAACAAGGGCGGATTCTAGGCAGGTTGAAGACTGTGAGTGAAGTGCTCGCCATTGCGCTTCTGTTTCCAAAACGTTAAATCCTGCTTCATACCAAAACGCATTCTGGCAGTGTTTTCCCAGTTGAGGAAAGAAGTTAGAACAAAGACGGACTGGAGGCCAGTTGGATACACTGAAGGAAGTGCACAGCAAGTCCCTTAGACTTCCAAAACGTATCATCGCTCTTAAGGTGAACTCTCATAAGTGGCAGGGTGTTCGCCGATTTCAGAAAAGAACTAAGAACAACGGCGGCCTATAAGCAAGCTGGAAGCGCTAAGGAACATGCAGGCTATGGCTCTCATGCTTCCAAAACGTATCAAATCTCTCAGGGTGAAGAGGCCGATGCGGCGATGTGTTCACAGTCCAGGAAGGTACTTAGAACAAGGGCAGACAAGAAGCAGGTTGGATACTCTAGTGAAGTGCCCGTCCAGTCCCTTGTGCTTCCAAAACGTATTATCGCACTTAAGGTGAAGTCCGACAAGTGGCAAGTGTTCGCAGCTCAGGAAAGACTTTAGAACATTTGCGGCCTATAAGCAAGTTGGAAGACCTCAGTAATATGCAGGCTAATGCCCTTAGGCTTCCAAAACGTATAAACGCACTTAAGTCGAATAGGCCTATGTGGCTTGGTTTCCCAGTTCAGGAAGGAACTTAGAACAAGGGCAGACAAGAAGCAGGTTGGATACTCTAGTTAAGTGCCCATCCAGTCCCTTGTGCTTCCAAAACGTATTATCGCACTTAAGGTGAAGTCCAACAAGTGGCAAGTGTTCGCAGCTCAGGAAAGAACTTAGAACAAAGGTGGCCTATAAGCAACTTGGAAGCTCTAAGTAAAATGCAGGCTAATGCCCTTAGGCTTCCAAAACGTATAAACGCACTTAAGTCCAAGAGGCCTATGAGGCTTATGTTCCCAGTTCAGGAAGGAACTTAGAAAAAGGTCAGACTATAAGCCTGTTGGATATTCTGAGTTAAGTGACCGTCCAGTCTCTTGTGCTTCCAAAACGTATTATCGCACATAAGGAGAAGGCTCAGAAGTGGCAGTGTGTTCCCAGTTAAGGAAAGAATTTAGAACAAGGGCGGACTAGAAGCTTGTTGGATACTCTGAGTTAAGGGCAGGCAAAGAAATTTCTGCTTCCCCAAGGTAAAGGCGATCTTAAGGTTTACATGCATAAATGGCAGTGTGTTCCCAGTTGTGGAAAGAAGATAGACCCTGGTTGCACTACAGGCAAGTTGCATACTCTACGTTAAGTGCATGTCAAGACCCTGATGCTTCCAAAACGTAAACCCGATCTGAAGTGCAGATCCATATGTGACAGTGTGTTCCCCGTGGTTGAAAGAAGTTGGAACAAGGCCACACTGTAGGCAAGTTGGAGACTCTAAGGGAAATGCAGGCCAAGTCCCATATGCTTCCAAAAGCTATAATCGCTCTGAAGGGTAAGTCTCCTCATTGGCAGTGTGTTCCCAGGTGAGGAAAGATCTTAGAACATGGACAGACTATAAGCTTGTTGCACACACTGAGTTAAGTTCAAGTGAAGTTCCTTAAACTTCCAAAACCTCCAAACGCACTGAAGACCAACACTCACATGGCACTGTTTTCCCAGTGGAGGAAAGGTGTCAGAACAAGGGCGGATTCTAGGCAGGTTGAAGACTGTGATTGAAGTGCTCGCCAATGCGCTTCTGTTTCCAAAACGTTAAATCCTGCTTCATACCAAAACGCATTCTGGCAGTGTTTTCCCAGTTGAGGAAAGAAGTTAGAACAAAGACGGACTGGAGGCCAGTTGGATACACTGAAGGAAGTGCACAGCAAGTCCCTTAGACTTGCAAAACGTATCATCGCTCTTAAGGTGAACTCTCATAAGTGGCAGGGTGTTCGCCGTTTTCAGAAAAGAACTAAGAACAACGGCGGCCTATAAGCAAGCTGGAAGCGCTAAGGAACATGCAGGCTATGGCTCTCATGCTTCCAAAACGTATCAAATCTCTCAGGGTGAAGAGGCCGCTGCGGCGATGTGTTCACAGTCCAGGAAGGAACTTACAAGAAGGGCAGACAAGAAGCAGGTTGGATACTCTAGTGAAGTGCCCGTCCAGTCCCTTGTGCTTCCAAAACGTATTATCGCACTTAAGGTGAAGTCCGACAAGTGGCAAGTGTTCGCAGCTCAGGAAAGAACTTAGGACAAAGGTGGCCTAAGAGGAAGTTGGAAGCTCTAAGTAAAATGCAGGCTAATGCCCTTAGGCTTCCAGAACGTATAAACGCACTTAAGTGGAAGAGGCCTATACGGCTTGTGTTCCCTGTTCAGGAAGGAACTTAGAACAAGGGCCGCAAGAAGCAGGTTGGATACTCTAGTTAAGTGCCCGTCCAGTCCCTTGTGCTTCCAAAACGTATTATCGCACTTAAGGTGAAGTCTTCCAGTTGGCAGAGTGTTCGCACCACAGGAAAGACTTTAGAACATAGGCGGCCTATAAACAAGTTGGAAGCCCTCAGTAAAATGCAGGCTAATGCCCTTAGGCTTCCAAAACGTATAAACGCACTTAAGTGGAACAGGCCTCTACGGCTTGTGTTCCCAGTTCAGGAAGGAACTTAGAACAAGGGCAGAGTATAAGTAGTTGGATACTCTGAGTTAAGTGCCCGTCCATTCTCTTGTGCTTCCAAAATGTATTATCGCACTTAAGGAGAAGTCTCATAAGTCGCAGTGTGTTCCCAGTTAAGGAAAGAATTTAGAACAAGGGCGGACTAGAAGCTTGTTGGATACTCTGAGTTAAGGGCAGGCAAAGAAATTTCTGCTTCCCCAAGGTAAAGGCGATCTTAAGGTTTACATGCATAAATGGCAGTGTGTTCCCAGTTGTGGAAAGAAGATAGACCCTGGTTGCACTATAGGCAAGTTGCATACTCTACGTTAAGTGCATGTCAAGACCCTGATGCTTCCAAAACGTAAACCCGATCTGAAGTGCAGATCCATATGTGACAGTGTGTTCCCCGTGGTTGAAAGAAGTTGGAACAAGGCCACACTGTAGGCAAGTTGGAGACTCTAAGGGAAATGCAGGCCAAGTCCCATATGCTTCCAAATCGTATAATCGCTCTGAAGGGTAAGTCTCCTCATTGGCAGTGTGTTCCCAGGTGAGGAAAGATCTTAGAACATGGACAGACTGTAAGCTTGTTGCACACACTGAGTTAAGTTCAAGTGAAGTTCCTTAGGCTTCCAAAACCTACAAACGCACTGAAGACCAACACTCGCATGGCACTGTTTTCCCAGTGGAGGAAAGGTGTCAGAACAAGGGCGGATTCTAGGCAGGTTGAAGACTGTGAGTGAAGTGCTCGCCAATGCGCTTCTGTTTCCAAAACGTTAAATCCTGCTTCATACCAAAACGCATTCTGGCAGTGTTTTCCCAGTTGAGGAAAGAAGTTAGAACAAAGACGGACTGGAGGCCAGTTGCATACACTGAAGGAAGTGCACAGCAAGTCCCTTAGACTTGCAAAACGTATCATCGCTCTTAAGGTGAACTCTCATAAGTGGCAGGGTGTTCGCCGTTTTCAGAAAAGAACTAAGAACAACGGCGGCCTATAAGCAAGCTGGAAGCGCTAAGGAACATGCAGGCTATGGCTCTCATGCTTCCAAAACGTATCAAATCTCTCAGGGTGAAGAGGCCGATGCGGCGATGTGTTCACAGTCCAGGAAGGAACTTACAAGAAGGGCAGACAAGAAGCAGGTTGGATACTCTAGTGAAGTGCCCGTCCAGTCCCTTGTGCTTCCAAAACGTATTATCGCACTTAAGGTGAAGTCCGACAAGTGGCAAGTGTTCGCAGCTCAGGAAAGAACTTAGAACAAAGGTGGCCTAAGAGGAAGTTGGAAGCTCTAAGTAAAATGCAGGCTAATGCCCTTAGGCTTCCAAAACGTATAAACGCACTTAAGTGGAAGAGGCCTATACGGCTTGTGTTCCCTGTTCAGGAAGGAACTTAGAACAAGGGCCGCAAGAAGCAGGTTGGATACTCTAGTTAAGTGCCCGTCCAGTCCCTTGTGCTTCCAAAACGTATTATCGCACTTAAGGTGAAGTCTTCCAGTTGGCAGAGTGTTCGCACCACAGGAAAGACTTTAGAACATAGGCGGCCTATAAACAAGTTGGAAGCCCTCAGTAAAATGCAGGCTAATGCCCTTAGGCTTCCAAAACGTATAAACGCACTTAAGTGGAACAGGCCTCTACGGCTTGTGTTCCCAGTTCAGGAAGGAACTTAGAACAAGGGCAGAGTATAAGTAGTTGGATACTCTGAGTTAAGTGCCCGTCCATTCTCTTGTGCTTCCAAAATGTATTATCGCACTTAAGGAGAAGTCTCATAAGTCGCAGTGTGTTCCCAGTTAAGGAAAGAATTTAGAACAAGGGCGGACTAGAAGCTTGTTGGATACGCTGAGTTAAGGGCAGGCAAAGACGTTTCTGCTTCCCCAAGGTAAAGGCGATCTTAAGGTTTACATGCATAAATGGCACTGTGTTCCCAGTTGTGGAAAGAAGATAGACCCTGGTTGCACTATAGGCAAGTTGCATACTCTACGTTAAGTGCATGTCAAGACCCTGATGCTTCCAAAACGTAAACTCGATCTGAAGTGCAGATCCATATGTGACAGTGTGTTCCCCGTGGTTGAAAGTAGTTGGAACAAGGCCACACTAGAGGCAAGTTGGATACTCTAAGGGAAATGCAAGCCAAGTCCCATATGCTTCCAAATCGTATAATCGCTCTGAAGGGTAAGTCTCCTCATTGGCAGTGTGTTCCCAGGTGAGGAAAGATCTTAGAACATGGACAGACTGTAAGCTTGTTGCATACACTGAGTTAAGTTCAAGTAAAGTCCCTTAGGCTTCCAAAACCTCCAAACGCACTGAAGACGAACACTCGCATGGCACTGTTTTCCCAGTGGAGGAAAGGTGTCAGAACAAGGGCGGATTCTAGGCAGGTTGAAGACTGTGAGTGAAGTGCTCGCCATTGCGCTTCTGTTTCCAAAACGTTAAATCCTGCTTCATACCAAAACGCATTCTGGCAGTGTTTTCCCAGTTGAGGAAAGAAGTTAGAACAAAGACGGACTGGAGGCCAGTTGGATACACTGAAGGAAGTGCACAGCAAGTCCCTTAGACTTCCAAAACGTATCATCGCTCTTAAGGTGAACTCTCATAAGTGGCAGGGTGTTCGCCGATTTCAGAAAAGAACTAAGAACAACGGCGGCCTATAAGCAAGCTGGAAGCGCTAAGGAACATGCAGGCTATGGCTCTCATGCTTCCAAAACGTATCAAATCTCTCAGGGTGAAGAGGCCGATGCGGCGATGTGTTCACAGTCCAGGAAGGTACTTAGAACAAGGGCAGACAAGAAGCAGGTTGGATACTCTAGTGAAGTGCCCGTCCAGTCCCTTGTGCTTCCAAAACGTATTATCGCACTTAAGGTGAAGTCCGACAAGTGGCAAGTGTTCGCAGCTCAGGAAAGAACTTAGGACAAAGGTGGCCTAAGAGGAAGTTGGAAGCTCTAAGTAAAATGCAGGCTAATGCCCTTAGGCTTCCAGAACGTATAAACGCACTTAAGTGGAAGAGGCCTATACGGCTTGTGTTCCCTGTTCAGGAAGGAACTTAGAACAAGGGCCGCAAGAAGCAGGTTGGATACTCTAGTTAAGTGCCCGTCCAGTCCCTTGTGCTTCCAAAACGTATTATCGCACTTAAGGTGAAGTCTTCCAGTTGGCAGAGTGTTCGCACCACAGGAAAGACTTTAGAACATAGGCGGCCTATAAACAAGTTGGAAGCCCTCAGTAAAATGCAGGCTAATGCCCTTAGGCTTCCAAAACGTATAAACGCACTTAAGTGGAACAGGCCTCTACGGCTTGTGTTCCCAGTTCAGGAAGGAACTTAGAACAAGGGCAGAGTATAAGTAGTTGGATACTCTGAGTTAAGTGCCCGTCCATTCTCTTGTGCTTCCAAAATGTATTATCGCACTTAAGGAGAAGTCTCATAAGTCGCAGTGTGTTCCCAGTTAAGGAAAGAATTTAGAACAAGGGCGGACTAGAAGCTTGTTGGATACGCTGAGTTAAGGGCAGGCAAAGACGTTTCTGCTTCCCCAAGGTAAAGGCGATCTTAAGGTTTACATGCATAAATGGCACTGTGTTCCCAGTTGTGGAAAGAAGATAGACCCTGGTTGCACTATAGGCAAGTTGCATACTCTACGTTAAGTGCATGTCAAGACCCTGATGCTTCCAAAACGTAAACCCGATCTGAAGTGCAGATCCATATGTGACAGTGTGTTCCCCGTGGTTGAAAGAAGTTGGAACAAGGCCACACTGTAGGCAAGTTGGAGACTCTAAGGGAAATGCAAGCCAAGTCCCATATGCTTCCAAATCGTATAATCGCTCTGAAGGGTAAGTCTCCTCATTGGCAGTGTGTTCCCAGGTGAGGAAAGATCTTAGAACATGGACAGACTATAAGCTTGTTGCACACACTGAGTTAAGTTCAAGTGAAGTTCCTTAGGCTTCCAAAACCTCCAAACGCACTGAAGACCAACACTCACATGGCACTGTTTTCCCAGTGGAGGAAAGGTGTCAGAACAAGGGCGGATTCTAGGCAGGTTGAAGACTGTGAGTGAAGTGCTCGCCATTGCGCTTCTGTTTCCAAAACGTTAAATCCTGCTTCATACCAAAACGCATTCTGGCAGTGTTTTCCCAGTTGAGGAAAGAAGTTAGAACAAAGACGGACTGGAGGCCAGTTGGATACACTGAAGGAAGTGCACAGCAAGTCCCTTAGACTTCCAAAACGTATCATCGCTCTTAAGGTGAACTCTCATAAGTGGCAGGGTGTTCGCCGATTTCAGAAAAGAACTAAGAACAACGGCGGCCTATAAGCAAGCTGGAAGCGCTAAGGAACATGCAGGCTATGGCTCTCATGCTTCCAAAACGTATCAAATCTCTCAGGGTGAAGAGGCCGATGCGGCGATGTGTTCACAGTCCAGGAAGGTACTTAGAACAAGGGCAGACAAGAAGCAGGTTGGATACTCTAGTGAAGTGCCCGTCCAGTCCCTTGTGCTTCCAAAACGTATTATCGCACTTAAGGTGAAGTCCGACAAGTGGCAAGTGTTCGCAGCTCAGGAAAGACTTTAGAACATTTGCGGCCTATAAGCAAGTTGGAAGACCTCAGTAATATGCAGGCTAATGCCCTTAGGCTTCCAAAACGTATAAACGCACTTAAGTCGAATAGGCCTATGTGGCTTGGTTTCCCAGTTCAGGAAGGAACTTAGAACAAGGGCAGACAAGAAGCAGGTTGGATACTCTAGTTAAGTGCCCATCCAGTCCCTTGTGCTTCCAAAACGTATTATCGCACTTAAGGTGAAGTCTGACAAGTGGCAAGTGTTCGCAGCTCAGGAAAGAACTTAGAACAAAGGTGGCCTATAAGCAACTTGGAAGCTCTAAGTAAAATGCAGGCTAATGCCCTTAGGCTTCCAAAACGTATAAACGCACTTAAGTCCAAGAGGCCTATGAGGCTTATGTTCCCAGTTCAGGAAGGAACTTAGAAAAAGGTCAGACTATAAGCCTGTTGGATATTCTGAGTTAAGTGCCCGTCCAGTCTCTTGTGCTTCCAAAACGTATTATCGCACATAAGGAGAAGGCTCAGAAGTGGCAGTGTGTTCCCAGTTAAGGAAAGAATTTAGAACAAGGGCGGACTAGAAGCTTGTTGGATACTCTGAGTTAAGGGCAGGCAAAGAAATTTCTGCTTCCCCAAGGTAAAGGCGATCTTAAGGTTTACATGCATAAATGGCAGTGTGTTCCCAGTTGTGGAAAGAAGATAGACCCTGGTTGCACTATAGGCAAGTTGCATACTCTACGTTAAGTGCATGTCAAGACCCTGATGCTTCCAAAACGTAAACCCGATCTGAAGTGCAGATCCATATGTGACAGTGTGTTCCCCGTGGTTGAAAGAAGTTGGAACAAGGCCACACTGTAGGCAAGTTGGAGACTCTAAGGGAAATGCAGGCCAAGTCCCATATGCTTCCAAAAGCTATAATCGCTCTGAAGGGTAAGTCTCCTCATTGGCAGTGTGTTCCCAGGTGAGGAAAGATCTTAGAACATGGACAGACTATAAGCTTGTTGCACACACTGAGTTAAGTTCAAGTGAAGTTCCTTAGGCTTCCAAAACCTCCAAACGCACTGAAGACCAACACTCACATGGCACTGTTTTCCCAGTGGAGGAAAGGTGTCAGAACAAGGGCGGATTCTAGGCAGGTTGAAGACTGTGAGTGAAGTGCTCGCCAATGCGCTTCTGTTTCCAAAACGTTAAATCCTGCTTCATACCAAAACGCATTCTGGCAGTGTTTTCCCAGTTGAGGAAAGAAGTTAGAACAAAGACGGACTGGAGGCCAGTTGGATACACTGAAGGAAGTGCACAGCAAGTCCCTTAGACTTGCAAAACGTATCATCGCTCTTAAGGTGAACTCTCATAAGTGGCAGGGTGTTCGCCGTTTTCAGAAAAGAACTAAGAACAACGGCGGCCTATAAGCAAGCTGGAAGCGCTAAGGAACATGCAGGCTATGGCTCTCATGCTTCCAAAACGTATCAAATCTCTCAGGGTGAAGAGGCCGCTGCGGCGATGTGTTCACAGTCCAGGAAGGAACTTACAAGAAGGGCAGACAAGAAGCAGGTTGGATACTCTAGTGAAGTGCCCGTCCAGTCCCTTGTGCTTCCAAAACGTATTATCGCACTTAAGGTGAAGTCCGACAAGTGGCAAGTGTTCGCAGCTCAGGAAAGAACTTAGGACAAAGGTGGCCTAAGAGGAAGTTGGAAGCTCTAAGTAAAATGCAGGCTAATGCCCTTAGGCTTCCAGAACGTATAAACGCACTTAAGTGGAAGAGGCCTATACGGCTTGTGTTCCCTGTTCAGGAAGGAACTTAGAACAAGGGCCGCAAGAAGCAGGTTGGATACTCTAGTTAAGTGCCCGTCCAGTCCCTTGTGCTTCCAAAACGTATTATCGCACTTAAGGTGAAGTCTTCCAGTTGGCAGAGTGTTCGCACCACAGGAAAGACTTTAGAACATAGGCGGCCTATAAACAAGTTGGAAGCCCTCAGTAAAATGCAGGCTAATGCCCTTAGGCTTCCAAAACGTATAAACGCACTTAAGTGGAACAGGCCTCTACGGCTTGTGTTCCCAGTTCAGGAAGGAACTTAGAACAAGGGCAGAGTATAAGTAGTTGGATACTCTGAGTTAAGTGCCCGTCCATTCTCTTGTGCTTCCAAAATGTATTATCGCACTTAAGGAGAAGTCTCATAAGTCGCAGTGTGTTCCCAGTTAAGGAAAGAATTTAGAACAAGGGCGGACTAGAAGCTTGTTGGATACGCTGAGTTAAGGGCAGGCAAAGACGTTTCTGCTTCCCCAAGGTAAAGGCGATCTTAAGGTTTACATGCATAAATGGCACTGTGTTCCCAGTTGTGGAAAGAAGATAGACCCTGGTTGCACTATAGGCAAGTTGCATACTCTACGTTAAGTGCATGTCAAGACCCTGATGCTTCCAAAACGTAAACTCGATCTGAAGTGCAGATCCATATGTGACAGTGTGTTCCCCGTGGTTGAAAGTAGTTGGAACAAGGCCACACTAGAGGCAAGTTGGATACTCTAAGGGAAATGCAAGCCAAGTCCCATATGCTTCCAAATCGTATAATCGCTCTGAAGGGTAAGTCTCCTCATTGGCAGTGTGTTCCCAGGTGAGGAAAGATCTTAGAACATGGACAGACTGTAAGCTTGTTGCATACACTGAGTTAAGTTCAAGTAAAGTCCCTTAGGCTTCCAAAACCTCCAAACGCACTGAAGACGAACACTCGCATGGCACTGTTTTCCCAGTGGAGGAAAGGTGTCAGAACAAGGGCGGATTCTAGGCAGGTTGAAGACTGTGAGTGAAGTGCTCGCCATTGCGCTTCTGTTTCCAAAACGTTAAATCCTGCTTCATACCAAAACGCATTCTGGCAGTGTTTTCCCAGTTGAGGAAAGAAGTTAGAACAAAGACGGACTGGAGGCCAGTTGGATACACTGAAGGAAGTGCACAGCAAGTCCCTTAGACTTGCAAAACGTATCATCGCTCTTAAGGTGAACTCTCATAAGTGGCAGGGTGTTCGCCGATTTCAGAAAAGAACTAAGAACAACGGCGGCCTATAAGCAAGCTGGAAGCGCTAAGGAACATGCAGGCTATGGCTCTCATGCTTCCAAAACGTATCAAATCTCTCAGGGTGAAGAGGCCGATGCGGCGATGTGTTCACAGTCCAGGAAGGTACTTAGAACAAGGGCAGACAAGAAGCAGGTTGGATACTCTAGTGAAGTGCCCTTCCAGTCCCTTGTGCTTCCAAAACGTATTATCGCACTTAAGGTGAAGTCCGACAAGTGGCAAGTGTTCGCAGCTCAGGAAAGACTTTAGAACATTTGCGGCCTATAAGCAAGTTGGAAGACCTCAGTAATATGCAGGCTAATGCCCTTAGGCTTCCAAAACGTATAAACGCACTTAAGTCGAATAGGCCTATGTGGCTTGGTTTCCCAGTTCAGGAAGGAACTTAGAACAAGGGCAGACAAGAAGCAGGTTGGATACTCTAGTTAAGTGCCCATCCAGTCCCTTGTGCTTCCAAAACGTATTATCGCACTTAAGGTGAAGTCTGACAAGTGGCAAGTGTTCGCAGCTCAGGAAAGAACTTAGAACAAAGGTGGCCTATAAGCAACTTGGAAGCTCTAAGTAAAATGCAGGCTAATGCCCTTAGGCTTCCAAAACGTATAAACGCACTTAAGTCCAAGAGGCCTATGAGGCTTATGTTCCCAGTTCAGGAAGGAACTTAGAAAAAGGTCAGACTATAAGCCTGTTGGATATTCTGAGTTAAGTGCCCGTCCAGTCTCTTGTGCTTCCAAAACGTATTATCGCACATAAGGAGAAGGCTCAGAAGTGGCAGTGTGTTCCCAGTTAAGGAAAGAATTTAGAACAAGGGCGGACTAGAAGCTTGTTGGATACTCTGAGTTAAGGGCAGGCAAAGAAATTTCTGCTTCCCCAAGGTAAAGGCGATCTTAAGGTTTACATGCATAAATGGCAGTGTGTTCCCAGTTGTGGAAAGAAGATAGACCCTGGTTGCACTATAGGCAAGTTGCATACTCTACGTTAAGTGCATGTCAAGACCCTGATGCTTCCAAAACGTAAACCCGATCTGAAGTGCAGATCCATATGTGACAGTGTGTTCCCCGTGGTTGAAAGAAGTTGGAACAAGGCCACACTGTAGGCAAGTTGGAGACTCTAAGGGAAATGCAGGCCAAGTCCCATATGCTTCCAAATCGTATAATCGCTCTGAAGGGTAAGTCTCCTCATTGGCAGTGTGTTCCCAGGTGAGGAAAGATCTTAGAACATGGACAGACTATAAGCTTGTTGCACACACTGAGTTAAGTTCAAGTGAAGTTCCTTAGGCTTCCAAAACCTCCAAACGCACTGAAGACCAACACTCACATGGCACTGTTTTCCCAGTGGAGGAAAGGTGTCAGAACAAGGGCGGATTCTAGGCAGGTTGAAGACTGTGAGTGAAGTGCTCGCCAATGCGCTTCTGTTTCCAAAACGTTAAATCCTGCTTCATACCAAAACGCATTCTGGCAGAGTTTTCCCAGTTGAGGAAAGAAGTTAGAACAAAGACGGACTGGAGGCCAGTTGGATACACTGAAGGAAGTGCACAGCAAGTCCCTTAGACTTGCAAAACGTATCATCGCTCTTAAGGTGAACTCTCATAAGTGGCAGGGTGTTCGCCGTTTCCAGAAAAGAACTAAGAACAACGGCGGCCTATAAGCAAGCTGGAAGCGCTAAGGAACATGCAGGCTATGGCTCTCATGCTTCCAAAACGTATCAAATCTCTCAGGGTGAAGAGGCCGATGCGGCGATGAGTTCACTGTCCAGGAAGGAACTTACAAGAAGTGCAGACAAGAAGCAGGTTGGATACTCTAGTTAAGTGCCCGTCCAGTCCCTTGTGCTTCCAAAACGTATTATCGCACTTAAGGTGAAGTCTTCCAGTTGGCAGAGTGTTCGCAGCTCAGGAAAGAATTTAGAGCATAGGCGGCCTATAAGCAAGTTGGAAGCCCTCAGTAAAATGCAGGCTAATGCCCTTAGGCTTCCAAAACGTATAAACGCACTTACGTCGAATAGGCCTATGTGGCTTGGTTTCCCAGTTCAGGAAGGAACTTAGAACAAGGGCCGACAAGAAGCAGGTTGGATACTCTAGTTAAGTGCCCATCCAGTCCCTTGTGCTTCCAAAATGTATTATCGCACTTCAGGTGAAGTCCGACAAGTGGCAAGTGTTCGCAGCTCAGGAAAGAACTTAGAACAAAGGTGGCCTAGGAGCAAGTTGGAAGCTCTACGTAAAATGCAGGCTAAGGCCCTTAGGCTTCCAAAACGTATAAACGCACTTAAGTGGAAGAGGCCTCTACGGCTTGTGTTCCCAGTTCAGGAAGGAACTTAGACAAGGGCAGAGTATAAGTAGTTGGATACTCTGAGTTCAGTGCCCGTCCATTCTCTTGTGCTTCCAAAATTTATTATCGCACTTAAGGAGAAGTCTCATAAGTCGCAGTGTGTTCCCAGTTAAGGAAAGAATTTAGAACAAGGCCGGACTAGAAGCTTGTTGGGTACTCTGAGTTAAGGGCAGGCAAAGACGTTTCTGCTTCCCAAACGTAAACGCGATCATAAGGTGAAGATTCATAAATGGCAGTGTGTTCCCAGTAGTGGAAAGAAGATAGACCCTGGTCGCACTATAAGCAAGTTGCATGCTCTAAGTTAAGTGCACGTCAAGACACTTATGCTTCCAAAACGTAAACTCGATCTGAAGTGCAGATCCATATGTGACAGTGTGTTCCCCGTGGTTGAAAGAAGTTGGAACAAGGCCACACTAGAGGCAAGTTGGATACTCTAAGGGAAATGCAGGCCAAGTCCCATATGCTTCCAAATCGTATAATCGCTCTGAAGGGTAAGTCTCCTCATTGGCAGTGTGTTCCCAGGTGAGGAAAGATCTTAGAACATGGACAGACTGTAAGCTTGTTGCATACACTGAGTTAAGTTCAAGTAAAGTCACTTAGGCTTCCAAAACCTCCAAACGCACTGAAGACGAACACTCGCATGGCACTGTTTTCCCAGTGGAGGAAAGGTGTCAGAACAAGGGCGGATTCTAGGCAGGTTGAAGACTGTGAGTGAAGTGCTCGTCATTGCGCTTCTGTTTCCAAAACGTTAAATCCTGCTTCATACCAAAACGCATTCTGGCAGTGTTTTCCCAGTTGAGGAAAGAAGTTAGAACAAAGACGGACTGGAGGCCAGTTGGATACACTGAAGGAAGTGCACAGCAAGTCCCTTAGACTTGCAAAACGTATCATCGCTCTTAAGGTGAACTCTCATAAGTGGCAGGGTGTTCGCCGATTTCAGAAAAGAACTAAGAACAACGGCGGCCTATAAGCAAGCTGGAAGCGCTAAGGAACATGCAGGCTATGGCTCTCATGCTTCCAAAACGTATCAAATCTCTCAGGGTGAAGAGGCCGATGCGGCGATGTGTTCACAGTCCAGGAAGGTACTTAGAACAAGGGCAGACAAGAAGCAGGTTGGATACTCTAGTGAAGTGCCCGTCCAGTCCCTTGTGCTTCCAAAACGTATTATCGCACTTAAGGTGAAGTCCGACAAGTGGCAAGTGTTCGCAGCTCAGGAAAGACTTTAGAACATTTGCGGCCTATAAGCAAGTTGGAAGACCTCAGTAATATGCAGGCTAATGCCCTTAGGCTTCCAAAACGTATAAACGCACTTAAGTCGAATAGGCCTATGTGGCTTGGTTTCCCAGTTCAGGAAGGAACTTAGAACAAGGGCAGACAAGAAGCAGGTTGGATACTCTAGTTAAGTGCCCATCCAGTCCCTTGTGCTTCCAAAACGTATTATCGCACTTAAGGTGAAGTCTGACAAGTGGCAAGTGTTCGCAGCTCAGGAAAGAACTTAGAACAAAGGTGGCCTATAAGCAACTTGGAAGCTCTAAGTAAAATGCAGGCTAATGCCCTTAGGCTTCCAAAACGTATAAACGCACTTAAGTCCAAGAGGCCTATGAGGCTTATGTTCCCAGTTCAGGAAGGAACTTAGAAAAAGGTCAGACTATAAGCCTGTTGGATATTCTGAGTTAAGTGCCCGTCCAGTCTCTTGTGCTTCCAAAACGTATTATCGCACATAAGGAGAAGGCTCAGAAGTGGCAGTGTGTTCCCAGTTAAGGAAAGAATTTAGAACAAGGGCGGACTAGAAGCTTGTTGGATACTCTGAGTTAAGGGCAGGCAAAGAAATTTCTGCTTCCCCAAGGTAAAGGCGATCTTAAGGTTTACATGCATAAATGGCAGTGTGTTCCCAGTTGTGGAAAGAAGATAGACCCTGGTTGCACTATAGGCAAGTTGCATACTCTACGTTAAGTGCATGTCAAGACCCTGATGCTTCCAAAACGTAAACCCGATCTGAAGTGCAGATCCATATGTGACAGTGTGTTCCCCGTGGTTGAAAGAAGTTGGAACAAGGCCACACTGTAGGCAAGTTGGATACTCTAAGGGAAATGCAAGCCAAGTCCCATATGCTTCCAAATCGTATAATCGCTCTGAAGGGTAAGTCTCCTCATTGGCAGTGTGTTCCCAGGTGAGGAAAGATCTTAGAACATGGACAGACTGTAAGCTTGTTGCATACACTGAGTTAAGTTCAAGTAAAGTCCCTTAGGCTTCCAAAACCTCCAAACGCACTGAAGACGAACACTCGCATGGCACTGTTTTCCCAGTGGAGGAAAGGTGTCAGAACAAGGGCGGATTCTAGGCAGGTTGAAGACTGTGAGTGAAGTGCTCGCCATTGCGCTTCTGTTTCCAAAACGTTAAATCCTGCTTCATACCAAAACGCATTCTGGCAGTGTTTTCCCAGTTGAGGAAAGAAGTTAGAACAAAGACGGACTGGAGGCCAGTTGGATACACTGAAGGAAGTGCACAGCAAGTCCCTTAGACTTGCAAAACGTATCATCGCTCTTAAGGTGAACTCTCATAAGTGGCAGGGTGTTCGCCGATTTCAGAAAAGAACTAAGAACAACGGCGGCCTATAAGCAAGCTGGAAGCGCTAAGGAACATGCAGGCTATGGCTCTCATGCTTCCAAAACGTATCAAATCTCTCAGGGTGAAGAGGCCGATGCGGCGATGTGTTCACAGTCCAGGAAGGTACTTAGAACAAGGGCAGACAAGAAGCAGGTTGGATACTCTAGTGAAGTGCCCGTCCAGTCCCTTGTGCTTCCAAAACGTATTATCGCACTTAAGGTGAAGTCCGACAAGTGGCAAGTGTTCGCAGCTCAGGAAAGAACTTAGGACAAAGGTGGCCTAAGAGGAAGTTGGAAGCTCTAAGTAAAATGCAGGCTAATGCCCTTAGGCTTCCAAAACGTATAAACGCACTTAAGTGGAAGAGGCCTATACGGCTTGTGTTCCCTGTTCAGGAAGGAACTTAGAACAAGGGCCGCAAGAAGCAGGTTGGATACTCTAGTTAAGTGCCCGTCCAGTCCCTTGTGCTTCCAAAACGTATTATCGCACTTAAGGTGAAGTCTTCCAGTTGGCAGAGTGTTCGCACCACAGGAAAGACTTTAGAACATAGGCGGCCTATAAACAAGTTGGAAGCCCTCAGTAAAATGCAGGCTAATGCCCTTAGGCTTCCAAAACGTATAAACGCACTTAAGTGGAACAGGCCTCTACGGCTTGTGTTCCCAGTTCAGGAAGGAACTTAGAACAAGGGCAGAGTATAAGTAGTTGGATACTCTGAGTTAAGTGCCCGTCCATTCTCTTGTGCTTCCAAAATGTATTATCGCACTTAAGGAGAAGTCTCATAAGTCGCAGTGTGTTCCCAGTTAAGGAAAGAATTTAGAACAAGGGCGGACTAGAAGCTTGTTGGATACGCTGAGTTAAGGGCAGGCAAAGACGTTTCTGCTTCCCCAAGGTAAAGGCGATCTTAAGGTTTACATGCATAAATGGCACTGTGTTCCCAGTTGTGGAAAGAAGATAGACCCTGGTTGCACTATAGGCAAGTTGCATACTCTACGTTAAGTGCACGTCAAGACCCTGATGCTTCCAAAACGTAAACTCGATCTGAAGTGCAGATCCATATGTGACAGTGTGTTCCCCGTGGTTGAAAGTAGTTGGAACAAGGCCACACTAGAGGCAAGTTGGATACTCTAAGGGAAATGCAAGCCAAGTCCCATATGCTTCCAAATCGTATAATCGCTCTGAAGGGTAAGTCTCCTCATTGGCAGTGTGTTCCCAGGTGAGGAAAGATCTTAGAACATGGACAGACTATAAGCTTGTTGCATACACTGAGTTATGTTCAAGTAAAGTCCCTTAGGCTTCCAAAACCTCCAAACGCACTGAAGACGAACACTCGCATGGCACTGTTTTCCCAGTGGAGGAAAGGTGTCAGAACAAGGGCGGATTCTAGGCAGATTGAAGACTGTGAGTGAAGTGCTCGCCATTGCGCTTCTGTTTCCAAAACGTTAAATCCTGCTTCATACCAAAACGCATTCTGGCAGTGTTTTCCCAGTTGAGGAAAGAAGTTAGAACAAAGACGGACTGGAGGCCAGTTGGATACACTGAAGGAAGTGCACAGCAAGTCCCTTAGACTTGCAAAACGTATCATCGCTCTTAAGGTGAACTCTCATAAGTGGCAGGGTGTTCGCCGATTTCAGAAAAGAACTAAGAACAACGGCGGCCTATAAGCAAGCTGGAAGCGCTAAGGAACATGCAGGCTATGGCTCTCATGCTTCCAAAACGTATCAAATCTCTCAGGGTGAAGAGGCCGATGCGGCGATGTGTTCACAGTCCAGGAAGGTACTTAGAACAAGGGCAGACAAGAAGCAGGTTGGATACTCTAGTGAAGTGCCCGTCCAGTCCCTTGTGCTTCCAAAACGTATTATCGCACTTAAGGTGAAGTCCGACAAGTGGCAAGTGTTCGCAGCTCAGGAAAGACTTTAGAACATTTGCGGCCTATAAGCAAGTTGGAAGACCTCAGTAATATGCAGGCTAATGCCCTTAGGCTTCCAAAACGTATAAACGCACTTAAGTCAAATAGGCCTATGTGGCTTGGTTTCCCAGTTCAGGAAGGAACTTAAACAAGGGCAGACAAGAAGCAGGTTGGATACTCTAGTTAAGTGCCCATCCAGTCCCTTGTGCTTCCAAAACGTATTATCGCACTTAAGGTGAAGTCTGACAAGTGGCAAGTGTTCGCAGCTCAGGAAAGAACTTAGAACAAAGGTGGCCTATAAGCAACTTGGAAGCTCTAAGTAAAATGCAGGTTAATGCCCTTAGGCTTCCAAAACGTATAAACGCACTTAAGTCCAAGAGGCCTATGAGGCTTATGTTCCCAGTTCAGGAAGGAACTTAGAAAAAGGTCAGACTATAAGCCTGTTGGATATTCTGAGTTAAGTGCCCGTCCAGTCTCTTGTGCTTCCAAAACGTATTATCGCACATAAGGAGAAGGCTCAGAAGTGGCAGTGTGTTCCCAGTTAAGGAAAGAATTTAGAACAAGGGCGGACTAGAAGCTTGTTGGATACTCTGAGTTAAGGGCAGGCAAAGAAATTTCTGCTTCCCCAAGGTAAAGGCGATCTTAAGGTTTACATGCATAAATGGCAGTGTGTTCCCAGTTGTGGAAAGAAGATAGACCCTGGTTGCACTATAGGCAAGTTCCATACTCTACGTTAAGTGCATGTCAAGACCCTGATGCTTCCAAAACGTAAACCCGATCTGAAGTGCAGATCCATATGTGACAGTGTGTTCCCCGTGGTTGAAAGAAGTTGGAACAAGGCCACACTGTAGGCAAGTTGGAGACTCTAAGGGAAATGCAGGCCAAGTCCCATATGCTTCCAAATCGTATAATCGCTCTGAAGGGTAAGTCTCCTCATTGGCAGTGTGTTCCCAGGTGAGGAAAGATCTTAGAACATGGACAGACTATAAGCTTGTTGCACACACTGAGTTAAGTTCAAGTGAAGTTCCTTAGGCTTCCAAAACCTCCAAACGCACTGAAGACCAACACTCACATGGCACTGTTTTCCCAGTGGAGGAAAGGTGTCAGAACAAGGGCGGATTCTAGGCAGGTTGAAGACTGTGAGTGAAGTGCTCGCCAATGCGCTTCTGTTTCCAAAACGTTAAATCCTGCTTCATACCAAAACGCATTCTGGCAGTGTTTTCCCAGTTGAGGAAAGAAGTTAGAACAAAGACGGACTGGAGTCCAGTTGGATACACTGAAGGAAGTGCACAGCAAGTCCCTTAGACTTGCAAAACGTATCATCGCTCTTAAGGTGAACTCTCATAAGTGGCAGGGTGTTCGCCGTTTTCAGAAAAGAACTAAGAACAACGGCGGCCTATAAGCAAGCTGGAAGCGCTAAGGAACATGCAGGCTATGGCTCTCATGCTTCCAAAACGTATCAAATCTCTCAGGGTGAAGAGGCCGCTGCGGCGATGTGTTCACAGTCCAGGAAGGAACTTACAAGAAGGGCAGACAAGAAGCAGGTTGGATACTCTAGTGAAGTGCCCGTCCAGTCCCTTGTGCTTCCAAAACGTATTATCGCACTTAAGGTGAAGTCCGACAAGTGGCAAGTGTTCGCAGCTCAGGAAAGAACTTAGGACAAAGGTGGCCTAAGAGGAAGTTGGAAGCTCTAAGTAAAATGCAGGCTAATGCCCTTAGGCTTCCAAAACGTATAAACGCACTTAAGTGGAAGAGGCCTATACGGCTTGTGTTCCCTGTTCAGGAAGGAACTTAGAACAAGGGCCGCAAGAAGCAGGTTGGATACTCTAGTTAAGTGCCCGTCCAGTCCCTTGTGCTTCCAAAACGTATTATCGCACTTAAGGTGAAGTCTTCCAGTTGGCAGAGTGTTCGCACCACAGGAAAGACTTTAGAACATAGGCGGCCTATAAACAAGTTGGAAGCCCTCAGTAAAATGCAGGCTAATGCCCTTAGGCTTCCAAAACGTATAAACGCACTTAAGTGGAACAGGCCTCTACGGCTTGTGTTCCCAGTTCAGGAAGGAACTTAGAACAAGGGCAGAGTATAAGTAGTTGGATACTCTGAGTTAAGTGCCCGTCCATTCTCTTGTGCTTCCAAAATGTATTATCGCACTTAAGGAGAAGTCTCATAAGTCGCAGTGTGTTCCCAGTTAAGGAAAGAATTTAGAACAAGGGCGGAGTAGAAGCTTGTTGGATACGCTGAGTTAAGGGCAGGCAAAGACGTTTCTGCTTCCCCAAGGTAAAGGCGATCTTAAGGTTTACATGCATAAATGGCACTGTGTTCCCAGTTGTGGAAAGAAGATAGACCCTGGTTGCACTATAGGCAAGTTGCATACTCTACGTTAAGTGCATGTCAAGACCCTGATGCTTCCAAAACGTAAACTCGATCTGAAGTGCAGATCCATATGTGACAGTGTGTTCCCCGTGGTTGAAAGTAGTTGGATCAAGGCCACACTAGAGGCAAGTTGGATACTCTAAGGGAAATGCAAGCCAAGTCCCATATGCTTCCAAATCGTATAATCGCTCTGAAGGGTAAGTCTCCTCATTGGCAGTGTGTTCCCAGGTGAGGAAAGATCTTAGAACATGGACAGACTGTAAGCTTGTTGCATACACTGAGTTAAGTTCAAGTAAAGTCCCTTAGGCTTCCAAAACCTCCAAACGCACTGAAGACGAACACTCGCATGGCACTGTTTTCCCAGTGGAGGAAAGGTGTCAGAACAAGGGCGGATTCTAGGCAGGTTGAAGACTGTGAGTGAAGTGCTCGCCATTGCGCTTCTGTTTCCAAAACGTTAAATCCTGCTTCATACCAAAACGCATTCTGGCAGTGTTTTCCCAGTTGAGGAAAGAAGTTAGAACAAAGACGGACTGGAGGCCAGTTGGATACACTGAAGGAAGTGCACAGCAAGTCCCTTAGACTTCCAAAACGTATCATCGCTCTTAAGGTGAACTCTCATAAGTGGCAGGGTGTTCGCCGATTTCAGAAAAGAACTAAGAACAACGGCGGCCTATAAGCAAGCTGGAAGCGCTAAGGAACATGCAGGCTATGGCTCTCATGCTTCCAAAACGTATCAAATCTCTCAGGGTGAAGAGGCCGATGCGGCGATGTGTTCACAGTCCAGGAAGGTACTTAGAACAAGGGCAGACAAGAAGCAGGTTGGATACTCTAGTGAAGTGCCCTTCCAGTCCCTTGTGCTTCCAAAACGTATTATCGCACTTAAGGTGAAGTCCGACAAGTGGCAAGTGTTCGCAGCTCAGGAAAGACTTTAGAACATTTGCGGCCTATAAGCAAGTTGGAAGACCTCAGTAATATGCAGGCTAATGCCCTTAGGCTTCCAAAACGTATAAACGCACTTAAGTCGAATAGGCCTATGTGGCTTGGTTTCCCAGTTCAGGAAGGAACTTAGAACAAGGGCAGACAAGAAGCAGGTTGGATACTCTAGTTAAGTGCCCATCCAGTCCCTTGTGCTTCCAAAACGTATTATCGCACTTAAGGTGAAGTCTGACAAGTGGCAAGTGTTCGCAGCTCAGGAAAGAACTTAGAACAAAGGTGGCCTATAAGCAACTTGGAAGCTCTAAGTAAAATGCAGGCTAATGCCCTTAGGCTTCCAAAACGTATAAACGCACTTAAGTCCAAGAGGCCTATGAGGCTTATGTTCCCAGTTCAGGAAGGAACTTAGAAAAAGGTCAGACTATAAGCCTGTTGGATATTCTGAGTTAAGTGCCCGTCCAGTCTCTTGTGCTTCCAAAACGTATTATCGCACATAAGGAGAAGGCTCAGAAGTGGCAGTGTGTTCCCAGTTAAGGAAAGAATTTAGAACAAGGGCGGACTAGAAGCTTGTTGGATACTCTGAGTTAAGGGCAGGCAAAGAAATTTCTGCTTCCCCAAGGTAAAGGCGATCTTAAGGTTTACATGCATAAATGGCAGTGTGTTCCCAGTTGTGGAAAGAAGATAGACCCTGGTTGCACTATAGGCAAGTTGCATACTCTACGTTAAGTGCATGTCAAGACCCTGATGCTTCCAAAACGTAAACCCGATCTGAAGTGCAGATCCATATGTGACAGTGTGTTCCCCGTGGTTGAAAGAAGTTGGAACAAGGCCACACTGTAGGCAAGTTGGAGACTCTAAGGGAAATGCAGGCCAAGTCCCATATGCTTCCAAATCGTATAATCGCTCTGAAGGGTAAGTCTCCTCATTGGCAGTGTGTTCCCAGGTGAGGAAAGATCTTAGAACATGGACAGACTATAAGCTTGTTGCACACACTGAGTTAAGTTCAAGTGAAGTTCCTTAGGCTTCCAAAACCTCCAAACGCACTGAAGACGAACACTCGCATGGCACTGTTTTCCCAGTGGAGGAAAGGTGTCAGAACAAGGGCGGATTCTAGGCAGGTTGAAGACTGTGAGTGAAGTGCTCGCCAATGCGCTTCTGTTTCCAAAACGTTAAATCCTGCTTCATACCAAAACGCATTCTGGCAGAGTTTTCCCAGTTGAGGAAAGAAGTTAGAACAAAGACGGACTGGAGGCCAGTTGGATACACTGAAGGAAGTGCACAGCAAGTCCCTTAGACTTGCAAAACGTATCATCGCTCTTAAGGTGAACTCTCATAAGTGGCAGGGTGTTCGCCGTTTCCAGAAAAGAACTAAGAACAACGGCGGCCTATAAGCAAGCTGGAAGCGCTAAGGAACATGCAGGCTATGGCTCTCATGCTTCCAAAACGTATCAAATCTCTCAGGGTGAAGAGGCCGATGCGGCGATGAGTTCACTGTCCAGGAAGGAACTTACAAGAAGTGCAGACAAGAAGCAGGTTGGATACTCTAGTTAAGTGCCCGTCCAGTCCCTTGTGCTTCCAAAACGTATTATCGCACTTAAGGTGAAGTCTTCCAGTTGGCAGAGTGTTCGCAGCTCAGGAAAGAATTTAGAGCATAGGCGGCCTATAAGCAAGTTGGAAGCCCTCAGTAAAATGCAGGCTAATGCCCTTAGGCTTCCAAAACGTATAAACGCACTTACGTCGAATAGGCCTATGTGGCTTGGTTTCCCAGTTCAGGAAGGAACTTAGAACAAGGGCCGACAAGAAGCAGGTTGGATACTCTAGTTAAGTGCCCATCCAGTCCCTTGTGCTTCCAAAATGTATTATCGCACTTAAGGTGAAGTCCGACAAGTGGCAAGTGTTCGCAGCTCAGGAAAGAACTTAGAACAAAGGTGGCCTAGGAGCAAGTTGGAAGCTCTACGTAAAATGCAGGCTAAGGCCCTTAGGCTTCCAAAACGTATAAACGCACTTAAGTGGAAGAGGCCTCTACGGCTTGTGTTCCCAGTTCAGGAAGGAACTTAGACAAGGGCAGAGTATAAGTAGTTGGATACTCTGAGTTCAGTGCCCGTCCATTCTCTTGTGCTTCCAAAATTTATTATCGCACTTAAGGAGAAGTCTCATAAGTCGCAGTGTGTTCCCAGTTAAGGAAAGAATTTAGAACAAGGCCGGACTAGAAGCTTGTTGGGTACTCTGAGTTAAGGGCAGGCAAAGACGTTTCTGCTTCCCAAACGTAAACGCGATCATAAGGTGAAGATTCATAAATGGCAGTGTGTTCCCAGTAGTGGAAAGAAGATAGACCCTGGTCGCACTATAAGCAAGTTGCATGCTCTAAGTTAAGTGCACGTCAAGACACTTATGCTTCCAAAACGTAAACTCGATCTGAAGTGCAGATCCATATGTGACAGTGTGTTCCCCGTGGTTGAAAGAAGTTGGAACAAGGCCACACTAGAGGCAAGTTGGATACTCTAAGGGAAATGCAGGCCAAGTCCCATATGCTTCCAAATCGTATAATCGCTCTGAAGGGTAAGTCTCCTCATTGGCAGTGTGTTCCCAGGTGAGGAAAGATCTTAGAACATGGACAGACTGTAAGCTTGTTGCATACACTGAGTTAAGTTCAAGTAAAGTCACTTAGGCTTCCAAAACCTCCAAACGCACTGAAGACGAACACTCGCATGGCACTGTTTTCCCAGTGGAGGAAAGGTGTCAGAACAAGGGCGGATTCTAGGCAGGTTGAAGACTGTGAGTGAAGTGCTCGTCATTGCGCTTCTGTTTCCAAAACGTTAAATCCTGCTTCATACCAAAACGCATTCTGGCAGTGTTTTCCCAGTTGAGGAAAGAAGTTAGAACAAAGACGGACTGGAGGCCAGTTGGATACACTGAAGGAAGTGCACAGCAAGTCCCTTAGACTTGCAAAACGTATCATCGCTCTTAAGGTGAACTCTCATAAGTGGCAGGGTGTTCGCCGATTTCAGAAAAGAACTAAGAACAACGGCGGCCTATAAGCAAGCTGGAAGCGCTAAGGAACATGCAGGCTATGGCTCTCATGCTTCCAAAACGTATCAAATCTCTCAGGGTGAAGAGGCCGATGCGGCGATGTGTTCACAGTCCAGGAAGGTACTTAGAACAAGGGCAGACAAGAAGCAGGTTGGATACTCTAGTGAAGTGCCCGTCCAGTCCCTTGTGCTTCCAAAACGTATTATCGCACTTAAGGTGAAGTCCGACAAGTGGCAAGTGTTCGCAGCTCAGGAAAGACTTTAGAACATTTGCGGCCTATAAGCAAGTTGGAAGACCTCAGTAATATGCAGGCTAATGCCCTTAGGCTTCCAAAACGTATAAACGCACTTAAGTCGAATAGGCCTATGTGGCTTGGTTTCCCAGTTCAGGAAGGAACTTAGAACAAGGGCAGACAAGAAGCAGGTTGGATACTCTAGTTAAGTGCCCATCCAGTCCCTTGTGCTTCCAAAACGTATTATCGCACTTAAGGTGAAGTCTGACAAGTGGCAAGTGTTCGCAGCTCAGGAAAGAACTTAGAACAAAGGTGGCCTATAAGCAACTTGGAAGCTCTAAGTAAAATGCAGGCTAATGCCCTTAGGCTTCCAAAACGTATAAACGCACTTAAGTCCAAGAGGCCTATGAGGCTTATGTTCCCAGTTCAGGAAGGAACTTAGAAAAAGGTCAGACTATAAGCCTGTTGGATATTCTGAGTTAAGTGCCCGTCCAGTCTCTTGTGCTTCCAAAACGTATTATCGCACATAAGGAGAAGGCTCAGAAGTGGCAGTGTGTTCCCAGTTAAGGAAAGAATTTAGAACAAGGGCGGACTAGAAGCTTGTTGGATACTCTGAGTTAAGGGCAGGCAAAGAAATTTCTGCTTCCCCAAGGTAAAGGCGATCTTAAGGTTTACATGCATAAATGGCAGTGTGTTCCCAGTTGTGGAAAGAAGATAGACCCTGGTTGCACTATAGGCAAGTTGCATACTCTACGTTAAGTGCATGTCAAGACCCTGATGCTTCCAAAACGTAAACCCGATCTGAAGTGCAGATCCATATGTGACAGTGTGTTCCCCGTGGTTGAAAGAAGTTGGAACAAGGCCACACTAGAGGCAAGTTGGAGACTCTAAGGGAAATGCAGGCCAAGTCCCATATGCTTCCAAAAGCTATAATCGCTCTGAAGGGTAAGTCTCCTCATTGGCAGTGTGTTCCCAGGTGAGGAAAGATCTTAGAACATGGACAGACTATAAGCTTGTTGCACACACTGAGTTAAGTTCAAGTGAAGTTCCTTAGGCTTCCAAAACCTCCAAACGCACTGAAGACCAACACTCACATGGCACTGTTTTCCCAGTGGAGGAAAGGTGTCAGAACAAGGGCGGATTCTAGGCAGGTTGAAGACTGTGATTGAAGTGCTCGCCAATGCGCTTCTGTTTCCAAAACGTTAAATCCTGCTTCATACCAAAACGCATTCTGGCAGTGTTTTCCCAGTTGAGGAAAGAAGTTAGAACAAAGACGGACTGGAGGCCAGTTGGATACACTGAAGGAAGTGCACAGCAAGTCCCTTAGACTTGCAAAACGTATCATCGCTCTTAAGGTGAACTCTCATAAGTGGCAGGGTGTTCGCCGTTTTCAGAAAAGAACTAAGAACAACGGCGGCCTATAAGCAAGCTGGAAGCGCTAAGGAACATGCAGGCTATGGCTCTCATGCTTCCAAAACGTATCAAATCTCTCAGGGTGAAGAGGCCGCTGCGGCGATGTGTTCACAGTCCAGGAAGGAACTTACAAGAAGGGCAGACAAGAAGCAGGTTGGATACTCTAGTGAAGTGCCCGTCCAGTCCCTTGTGCTTCCAAAACGTATTATCGCACTTAAGGTGAAGTCCGACAAGTGGCAAGTGTTCGCAGCTCAGGAAAGAACTTAGGACAAAGGTGGCCTAAGAGGAAGTTGGAAGCTCTAAGTAAAATGCAGGCTAATGCCCTTAGGCTTCCAAAACGTATAAACGCACTTAAGTGGAAGAGGCCTATACGGCTTGTGTTCCCTGTTCAGGAAGGAACTTAGAACAAGGGCCGCAAGAAGCAGGTTGGATACTCTAGTTAAGTGCCCGTCCAGTCCCTTGTGCTTCCAAAACGTATTATCGCACTTAAGGTGAAGTCTTCCAGTTGGCAGAGTGTTCGCACCACAGGAAAGACTTTAGAACATAGGCGGCCTATAAACAAGTTGGAAGCCCTCAGTAAAATGCAGGCTAATGCCCTTAGGCTTCCAAAACGTATAAACGCACTTAAGTGGAACAGGCCTCTACGGCTTGTGTTCCCAGTTCAGGAAGGAACTTAGAACAAGGGCAGAGTATAAGTAGTTGGATACTCTGAGTTAAGTGCCCGTCCATTCTCTTGTGCTTCCAAAATGTATTATCGCACTTAAGGAGAAGTCTCATAAGTCGCAGTGTGTTCCCAGTTAAGGAAAGAATTTAGAACAAGGGCGGACTAGAAGCTTGTTGGATACGCTGAGTTAAGGGCAGGCAAAGACGTTTCTGCTTCCCCAAGGTAAAGGCGATCTTAAGGTTTACATGCATAAATGGCACTGTGTTCCCAGTTGTGGAAAGAAGATAGACCCTGGTTGCACTATAGGCAAGTTGCATACTCTACGTTAAGTGCATGTCAAGACCCTGATGCTTCCAAAACGTAAACTCGATCTGAAGTGCAGATCCATATGTGACAGTGTGTTCCCCGTGGTTGAAAGTAGTTGGAACAAGGCCACACTAGAGGCAAGTTGGATACTCTAAGGGAAATGCAAGCCAAGTCCCATATGCTTCCAAATCGTATAATCGCTCTGAAGGGTAAGTCTCCTCATTGGCAGTGTGTTCCCAGGTGAGGAAAGATCTTAGAACATGGACAGACTGTAAGCTTGTTGCATACACTGAGTTAAGTTCAAGTAAAGTCACTTAGGCTTCCAAAACCTCCAAACGCACTGAAGACGAACACTCGCATGGCACTGTTTTCCCAGTGGAGGAAAGGTGTCAGAACAAGGGCGGATTCTAGGCAGGTTGAAGACTGTGAGTGAAGTGCTCGCCATTGCGCTTCTGTTTCCAAAACGTTAAATCCTGCTTCATACCAAAACGCATTCTGGCAGTGTTTTCCCAGTTGAGGAAAGAAGTTAGAACAAAGACGGACTGGAGGCCAGTTGGATACACTGAAGGAAGTGCACAGCAAGTCCCTTAGACTTCCAAAACGTATCATCGCTCTTAAGGTGAACTCTCATAAGTGGCAGGGTGTTCGCCGATTTCAGAAAAGAACTAAGAACAACGGCGGCCTATAAGCAAGCTGGAAGCGCTAAGGAACATGCAGGCTATGGCTCTCATGCTTCCAAAACGTATCAAATCTCTCAGGGTGAAGAGGCCGATGCGGCGATGTGTTCACAGTCCAGGAAGGTACTTAGAACAAGGGCAGACAAGAAGCAGGTTGGATACTCTAGTGAAGTGCCCGTCCAGTCCCTTGTGCTTCCAAAACGTATTATCGCACTTAAGGTGAAGTCCGACAAGTGGCAAGTGTTCGCAGCTCAGGAAAGACTTTAGAACATTTGCGGCCTATAAGCAAGTTGGAAGACCTCAGTAATATGCAGGCTAATGCCCTTAGGCTTCCAAAACGTATAAACGCACTTAAGTCGAATAGGCCTATGTGGCTTGGTTTCCCAGTTCAGGAAGGAACTTAGAACAAGGGCAGACAAGAAGCAGGTTGGATACTCTAGTTAAGTGCCCATCCAGTCCCTTGTGCTTCCAAAACGTATTATCGCACTTAAGGTGAAGTCCGACAAGTGGCAAGTGTTCGCAGCTCAGGAAAGAACTTAGAACAAAGGTGGCCTATAAGCAACTTGGAAGCTCTAAGTAAAATGCAGGCTAATGCCCTTAGGCTTCCAAAACGTATAAACGCACTTAAGTCCAAGAGGCCTATGAGGCTTATGTTCCCAGTTCAGGAAGGAACTTAGAAAAAGGTCAGACTATAAGCCTGTTGGATATTCTGAGTTAAGTGACCGTCCAGTCTCTTGTGCTTCCAAAACGTATTATCGCACATAAGGAGAAGGCTCAGAAGTGGCAGTGTGTTCCCAGTTAAGGAAAGAATTTAGAACAAGGGCGGACTAGAAGCTTGTTGGATACTCTGAGTTAAGGGCAGGCAAAGAAATTTCTGCTTCCCCAAGGTAAAGGCGATCTTAAGGTTTACATGCATAAATGGCAGTGTGTTCCCAGTTGTGGAAAGAAGATAGACCCTGGTTGCACTACAGGCAAGTTGCATACTCTACGTTAAGTGCATGTCAAGACCCTGATGCTTCCAAAACGTAAACCCGATCTGAAGTGCAGATCCATATGTGACAGTGTGTTCCCCGTGGTTGAAAGAAGTTGGAACAAGGCCACACTGTAGGCAAGTTGGAGACTCTAAGGGAAATGCAGGCCAAGTCCCATATGCTTCCAAAAGCTATAATCGCTCTGAAGGGTAAGTCTCCTCATTGGCAGTGTGTTCCCAGGTGAGGAAAGATCTTAGAACATGGACAGACTATAAGCTTGTTGCACACACTGAGTTAAGTTCAAGTGAAGTTCCTTAAACTTCCAAAACCTCCAAACGCACTGAAGACCAACACTCACATGGCACTGTTTTCCCAGTGGAGGAAAGGTGTCAGAACAAGGGCGGATTCTAGGCAGGTTGAAGACTGTGATTGAAGTGCTCGCCAATGCGCTTCTGTTTCCAAAACGTTAAATCCTGCTTCATACCAAAACGCATTCTGGCAGTGTTTTCCCAGTTGAGGAAAGAAGTTAGAACAAAGACGGACTGGAGGCCAGTTGGATACACTGAAGGAAGTGCACAGCAAGTCCCTTAGACTTGCAAAACGTATCATCGCTCTTAAGGTGAACTCTCATAAGTGGCAGGGTGTTCGCCGTTTTCAGAAAAGAACTAAGAACAACGGCGGCCTATAAGCAAGCTGGAAGCGCTAAGGAACATGCAGGCTATGGCTCTCATGCTTCCAAAACGTATCAAATCTCTCAGGGTGAAGAGGCCGCTGCGGCGATGTGTTCACAGTCCAGGAAGGAACTTACAAGAAGGGCAGACAAGAAGCAGGTTGGATACTCTAGTGAAGTGCCCGTCCAGTCCCTTGTGCTTCCAAAACGTATTATCGCACTTAAGGTGAAGTCCGACAAGTGGCAAGTGTTCGCAGCTCAGGAAAGAACTTAGGACAAAGGTGGCCTAAGAGGAAGTTGGAAGCTCTAAGTAAAATGCAGGCTAATGCCCTTAGGCTTCCAAAACGTATAAACGCACTTAAGTGGAAGAGGCCTATACGGCTTGTGTTCCCTGTTCAGGAAGGAACTTAGAACAAGGGCCGCAAGAAGCAGGTTGGATACTCTAGTTAAGTGCCCGTCCAGTCCCTTGTGCTTCCAAAACGTATTATCGCACTTAAGGTGAAGTCTTCCAGTTGGCAGAGTGTTCGCACCACAGGAAAGACTTTAGAACATAGGCGGCCTATAAACAAGTTGGAAGCCCTCAGTAAAATGCAGGCTAATGCCCTTAGGCTTCCAAAACGTATAAACGCACTTAAGTGGAACAGGCCTCTACGGCTTGTGTTCCCAGTTCAGGAAGGAACTTAGAACAAGGGCAGAGTATAAGTAGTTGGATACTCTGAGTTAAGTGCCCGTCCATTCTCTTGTGCTTCCAAAATGTATTATCGCACTTAAGGAGAAGTCTCATAAGTCGCAGTGTGTTCCCAGTTAAGGAAAGAATTTAGAACAAGGGCGGACTAGAAGCTTGTTGGATACGCTGAGTTAAGGGCAGGCAAAGACGTTTCTGCTTCCCCAAGGTAAAGGCGATCTTAAGGTTTACATGCATAAATGGCACTGTGTTCCCAGTTGTGGAAAGAAGATAGACCCTGGTTGCACTATAGGCAAGTTGCATACTCTACGTTAAGTGCATGTCAAGACCCTGATGCTTCCAAAACGTAAACTCGATCTGAAGTGCAGATCCATATGTGACAGTGTGTTCCCCGTGGTTGAAAGTAGTTGGAACAAGGCCACACTAGAGGCAAGTTGGATACTCTAAGGGAAATGCAAGCCAAGTCCCATATGCTTCCAAATCGTATAATCGCTCTGAAGGGTAAGTCTCCTCATTGGCAGTGTGTTCCCAGGTGAGGAAAGATCTTAGAACATGGACAGACTGTAAGCTTGTTGCATACACTGAGTTAAGTTCAAGTAAAGTCACTTAGGCTTCCAAAACCTCCAAACGCACTGAAGACGAACACTCGCATGGCACTGTTTTCCCAGTGGAGGAAAGGTGTCAGAACAAGGGCGGATTCTAGGCAGGTTGAAGACTGTGAGTGAAGTGCTCGCCATTGCGCTTCTGTTTCCAAAACGTTAAATCCTGCTTCATACCAAAACGCATTCTGGCAGTGTTTTCCCAGTTGAGGAAAGAAGTTAGAACAAAGACGGACTGGAGGCCAGTTGGATACACTGAAGGAAGTGCACAGCAAGTCCCTTAGACTTCCAAAACGTATCATCGCTCTTAAGGTGAACTCTCATAAGTGGCAGGGTGTTCGCCGATTTCAGAAAAGAACTAAGAACAACGGCGGCCTATAAGCAAGCTGGAAGCGCTAAGGAACATGCAGGCTATGGCTCTCATGCTTCCAAAACGTATCAAATCTCTCAGGGTGAAGAGGCCGATGCGGCGATGTGTTCACAGTCCAGGAAGGTACTTAGAACAAGGGCAGACAAGAAGCAGGTTGGATACTCTAGTGAAGTGCCCGTCCAGTCCCTTGTGCTTCCAAAACGTATTATCGCACTTAAGGTGAAGTCCGACAAGTGGCAAGTGTTCGCAGCTCAGGAAAGACTTTAGAACATTTGCGGCCTATAAGCAAGTTGGAAGACCTCAGTAATATGCAGGCTAATGCCCTTAGGCTTCCAAAACGTATAAACGCACTTAAGTCGAATAGGCCTATGTGGCTTGGTTTCCCAGTTCAGGAAGGAACTTAGAACAAGGGCAGACAAGAAGCAGGTTGGATACTCTAGTTAAGTGCCCATCCAGTCCCTTGTGCTTCCAAAACGTATTATCGCACTTAAGGTGAAGTCTGACAAGTGGCAAGTGTTCGCAGCTCAGGAAAGAACTTAGAACAAAGGTGGCCTATAAGCAACTTGGAAGCTCTAAGTAAAATGCAGGCTAATGCCCTTAGGCTTCCAAAACGTATAAACGCACTTAAGTCCAAGAGGCCTATGAGGCTTATGTTCCCAGTTCAGGAAGGAACTTAGAAAAAGGTCAGACTATAAGCCTGTTGGATATTCTGAGTTAAGTGCCCGTCCAGTCTCTTGTGCTTCCAAAACGTATTATCGCACATAAGGAGAAGGCTCAGAAGTGGCAGTGTGTTCCCAGTTAAGGAAAGAATTTAGAACAAGGGCGGACTAGAAGCTTGTTGGATACTCTGAGTTAAGGGCAGGCAAAGAAATTTCTGCTTCCCCAAGGTAAAGGCGATCTTAAGGTTTACATGCATAAATGGCAGTGTGTTCCCAGTTGTGGAAAGAAGATAGACCCTGGTTGCACTATAGGCAAGTTGCATACTCTACGTTAAGTGCATGTCAAGACCCTGATGCTTCCAAAACGTAAACCCGATCTGAAGTGCAGATCCATATGTGACAGTGTGTTCCCCGTGGTTGAAAGAAGTTGGAACAAGGCCACACTGTAGGCAAGTTGGAGACTCTAAGGGAAATGCAGGCCAAGTCCCATATGCTTCCAAAAGCTATAATCGCTCTGAAGGGTAAGTCTCCTCATTGGCAGTGTGTTCCCAGGTGAGGAAAGATCTTAGAACATGGACAGACTATAAGCTTGTTGCACACACTGAGTTAAGTTCAAGTGAAGTTCCTTAGGCTTCCAAAACCTCCAAACGCACTGAAGACCAACACTCACATGGCACTGTTTTCCCAGTGGAGGAAAGGTGTCAGAACAAGGGCGGATTCTAGGCAGGTTGAAGACTGTGATTGAAGTGCTCGCCAATGCGCTTCTGTTTCCAAAACGTTAAATCCTGCTTCATACCAAAACGCATTCTGGCAGTGTTTTCCCAGTTGAGGAAAGAAGTTAGAACAAAGACGGACTGGAGGCCAGTTGGATACACTGAAGGAAGTGCACAGCAAGTCCCTTAGACTTGCAAAACGTATCATCGCTCTTAAGGTGAACTCTCATAAGTGGCAGGGTGTTCGCCGTTTTCAGAAAAGAACTAAGAACAACGGCGGCCTATAAGCAAGCTGGAAGCGCTAAGGAACATGCAGGCTATGGCTCTCATGCTTCCAAAACGTATCAAATCTCTCAGGGTGAAGAGGCCGCTGCGGCGATGTGTTCACAGTCCAGGAAGGAACTTACAAGAAGGGCAGACAAGAAGCAGGTTGGATACTCTAGTGAAGTGCCCGTCCAGTCCCTTGTGCTTCCAAAACGTATTATCGCACTTAAGGTGAAGTCCGACAAGTGGCAAGTGTTCGCAGCTCAGGAAAGAACTTAGGACAAAGGTGGCCTAAGAGGAAGTTGGAAGCTCTAAGTAAAATGCAGGCTAATGCCCTTAGGCTTCCAAAACGTATAAACGCACTTAAGTGGAAGAGGCCTATACGGCTTGTGTTCCCTGTTCAGGAAGGAACTTAGAACAAGGGCCGCAAGAAGCAGGTTGGATACTCTAGTTAAGTGCCCGTCCAGTCCCTTGTGCTTCCAAAACGTATTATCGCACTTAAGGTGAAGTCTTCCAGTTGGCAGAGTGTTCGCACCACAGGAAAGACTTTAGAACATAGGCGGCCTATAAACAAGTTGGAAGCCCTCAGTAAAATGCAGGCTAATGCCCTTAGGCTTCCAAAACGTATAAACGCACTTAAGTGGAACAGGCCTCTACGGCTTGTGTTCCCAGTTCAGGAAGGAACTTAGAACAAGGGCAGAGTATAAGTAGTTGGATACTCTGAGTTAAGTGCCCGTCCATTCTCTTGTGCTTCCAAAATGTATTATCGCACTTAAGGAGAAGTCTCATAAGTCGCAGTGTGTTCCCAGTTAAGGAAAGAATTTAGAACAAGGGCGGACTAGAAGCTTGTTGGATACGCTGAGTTAAGGGCAGGCAAAGACGTTTCTGCTTCCCCAAGGTAAAGGCGATCTTAAGGTTTACATGCATAAATGGCACTGTGTTCCCAGTTGTGGAAAGAAGATAGACCCTGGTTGCACTATAGGCAAGTTGCATACTCTACGTTAAGTGCATGTCAAGACCCTGATGCTTCCAAAACGTAAACTCGATCTGAAGTGCAGATCCATATGTGACAGTGTGTTCCCCGTGGTTGAAAGTAGTTGGAACAAGGCCACACTAGAGGCAAGTTGGATACTCTAAGGGAAATGCAAGCCAAGTCCCATATGCTTCCAAATCGTATAATCGCTCTGAAGGGTAAGTCTCCTCATTGGCAGTGTGTTCCCAGGTGAGGAAAGATCTTAGAACATGGACAGACTGTAAGCTTGTTGCATACACTGAGTTAAGTTCAAGTAAAGTCACTTAGGCTTCCAAAACCTCCAAACGCACTGAAGACGAACACTCGCATGGCACTGTTTTCCCAGTGGAGGAAAGGTGTCAGAACAAGGGCGGATTCTAGGCAGGTTGAAGACTGTGAGTGAAGTGCTCGCCATTGCGCTTCTGTTTCCAAAACGTTAAATCCTGCTTCATACCAAAACGCATTCTGGCAGTGTTTTCCCAGTTGAGGAAAGAAGTTAGAACAAAGACGGACTGGAGGCCAGTTGGATACACTGAAGGAAGTGCACAGCAAGTCCCTTAGACTTCCAAAACGTATCATCGCTCTTAAGGTGAACTCTCATAAGTGGCAGGGTGTTCGCCGATTTCAGAAAAGAACTAAGAACAACGGCGGCCTATAAGCAAGCTGGAAGCGCTAAGGAACATGCAGGCTATGGCTCTCATGCTTCCAAAACGTATCAAATCTCTCAGGGTGAAGAGGCCGATGCGGCGATGTGTTCACAGTCCAGGAAGGTACTTAGAACAAGGGCAGACAAGAAGCAGGTTGGATACTCTAGTGAAGTGCCCGTCCAGTCCCTTGTGCTTCCAAAACGTATTATCGCACTTAAGGTGAAGTCCGACAAGTGGCAAGTGTTCGCAGCTCAGGAAAGACTTTAGAACATTTGCGGCCTATAAGCAAGTTGGAAGACCTCAGTAATATGCAGGCTAATGCCCTTAGGCTTCCAAAACGTATAAACGCACTTAAGTCGAATAGGCCTATGTGGCTTGGTTTCCCAGTTCAGGAAGGAACTTAGAACAAGGGCAGACAAGAAGCAGGTTGGATACTCTAGTTAAGTGCCCATCCAGTCCCTTGTGCTTCCAAAACGTATTATCGCACTTAAGGTGAAGTCCGACAAGTGGCAAGTGTTCGCAGCTCAGGAAAGAACTTAGAACAAAGGTGGCCTATAAGCAACTTGGAAGCTCTAAGTAAAATGCAGGCTAATGCCCTTAGGCTTCCAAAACGTATAAACGCACTTAAGTCCAAGAGGCCTATGAGGCTTATGTTCCCAGTTCAGGAAGGAACTTAGAAAAAGGTCAGACTATAAGCCTGTTGGATATTCTGAGTTAAGTGACCGTCCAGTCTCTTGTGCTTCCAAAACGTATTATCGCACATAAGGAGAAGGCTCAGAAGTGGCAGTGTGTTCCCAGTTAAGGAAAGAATTTAGAACAAGGGCGGACTAGAAGCTTGTTGGATACTCTGAGTTAAGGGCAGGCAAAGAAATTTCTGCTTCCCCAAGGTAAAGGCGATCTTAAGGTTTACATGCATAAATGGCAGTGTGTTCCCAGTTGTGGAAAGAAGATAGACCCTGGTTGCACTACAGGCAAGTTGCATACTCTACGTTAAGTGCATGTCAAGACCCTGATGCTTCCAAAACGTAAACCCGATCTGAAGTGCAGATCCATATGTGACAGTGTGTTCCCCGTGGTTGAAAGAAGTTGGAACAAGGCCACACTGTAGGCAAGTTGGAGACTCTAAGGGAAATGCAGGCCAAGTCCCATATGCTTCCAAAAGCTATAATCGCTCTGAAGGGTAAGTCTCCTCATTGGCAGTGTGTTCCCAGGTGAGGAAAGATCTTAGAACATGGACAGACTATAAGCTTGTTGCACACACTGAGTTAAGTTCAAGTGAAGTTCCTTAAACTTCCAAAACCTCCAAACGCACTGAAGACCAACACTCACATGGCACTGTTTTCCCAGTGGAGGAAAGGTGTCAGAACAAGGGCGGATTCTAGGCAGGTTGAAGACTGTGATTGAAGTGCTCGCCAATGCGCTTCTGTTTCCAAAACGTTAAATCCTGCTTCATACCAAAACGCATTCTGGCAGTGTTTTCCCAGTTGAGGAAAGAAGTTAGAACAAAGACGGACTGGAGGCCAGTTGGATACACTGAAGGAAGTGCACAGCAAGTCCCTTAGACTTGCAAAACGTATCATCGCTCTTAAGGTGAACTCTCATAAGTGGCAGGGTGTTCGCCGTTTTCAGAAAAGAACTAAGAACAACGGCGGCCTATAAGCAAGCTGGAAGCGCTAAGGAACATGCAGGCTATGGCTCTCATGCTTCCAAAACGTATCAAATCTCTCAGGGTGAAGAGGCCGCTGCGGCGATGTGTTCACAGTCCAGGAAGGAACTTACAAGAAGGGCAGACAAGAAGCAGGTTGGATACTCTAGTGAAGTGCCCGTCCAGTCCCTTGTGCTTCCAAAACGTATTATCGCACTTAAGGTGAAGTCCGACAAGTGGCAAGTGTTCGCAGCTCAGGAAAGAACTTAGGACAAAGGTGGCCTAAGAGGAAGTTGGAAGCTCTAAGTAAAATGCAGGCTAATGCCCTTAGGCTTCCAAAACGTATAAACGCACTTAAGTGGAAGAGGCCTATACGGCTTGTGTTCCCTGTTCAGGAAGGAACTTAGAACAAGGGCCGCAAGAAGCAGGTTGGATACTCTAGTTAAGTGCCCGTCCAGTCCCTTGTGCTTCCAAAACGTATTATCGCACTTAAGGTGAAGTCTTCCAGTTGGCAGAGTGTTCGCACCACAGGAAAGACTTTAGAACATAGGCGGCCTATAAACAAGTTGGAAGCCCTCAGTAAAATGCAGGCTAATGCCCTTAGGCTTCCAAAACGTATAAACGCACTTAAGTGGAACAGGCCTCTACGGCTTGTGTTCCCAGTTCAGGAAGGAACTTAGAACAAGGGCAGAGTATAAGTAGTTGGATACTCTGAGTTAAGTGCCCGTCCATTCTCTTGTGCTTCCAAAATGTATTATCGCACTTAAGGAGAAGTCTCATAAGTCGCAGTGTGTTCCCAGTTAAGGAAAGAATTTAGAACAAGGGCGGACTAGAAGCTTGTTGGATACGCTGAGTTAAGGGCAGGCAAAGACGTTTCTGCTTCCCCAAGGTAAAGGCGATCTTAAGGTTTACATGCATAAATGGCACTGTGTTCCCAGTTGTGGAAAGAAGATAGACCCTGGTTGCACTATAGGCAAGTTGCATACTCTACGTTAAGTGCATGTCAAGACCCTGATGCTTCCAAAACGTAAACTCGATCTGAAGTGCAGATCCATATGTGACAGTGTGTTCCCCGTGGTTGAAAGTAGTTGGAACAAGGCCACACTAGAGGCAAGTTGGATACTCTAAGGGAAATGCAAGCCAAGTCCCATATGCTTCCAAATCGTATAATCGCTCTGAAGGGTAAGTCTCCTCATTGGCAGTGTGTTCCCAGGTGAGGAAAGATCTTAGAACATGGACAGACTGTAAGCTTGTTGCATACACTGAGTTAAGTTCAAGTAAAGTCACTTAGGCTTCCAAAACCTCCAAACGCACTGAAGACGAACACTCGCATGGCACTGTTTTCCCAGTGGAGGAAAGGTGTCAGAACAAGGGCGGATTCTAGGCAGGTTGAAGACTGTGAGTGAAGTGCTCGCCATTGCGCTTCTGTTTCCAAAACGTTAAATCCTGCTTCATACCAAAACGCATTCTGGCAGTGTTTTCCCAGTTGAGGAAAGAAGTTAGAACAAAGACGGACTGGAGGCCAGTTGGATACACTGAAGGAAGTGCACAGCAAGTCCCTTAGACTTCCAAAACGTATCATCGCTCTTAAGGTGAACTCTCATAAGTGGCAGGGTGTTCGCCGATTTCAGAAAAGAACTAAGAACAACGGCGGCCTATAAGCAAGCTGGAAGCGCTAAGGAACATGCAGGCTATGGCTCTCATGCTTCCAAAACGTATCAAATCTCTCAGGGTGAAGAGGCCGATGCGGCGATGTGTTCACAGTCCAGGAAGGTACTTAGAACAAGGGCAGACAAGAAGCAGGTTGGATACTCTAGTGAAGTGCCCGTCCAGTCCCTTGTGCTTCCAAAACGTATTATCGCACTTAAGGTGAAGTCCGACAAGTGGCAAGTGTTCGCAGCTCAGGAAAGACTTTAGAACATTTGCGGCCTATAAGCAAGTTGGAAGACCTCAGTAATATGCAGGCTAATGCCCTTAGGCTTCCAAAACGTATAAACGCACTTAAGTCGAATAGGCCTATGTGGCTTGGTTTCCCAGTTCAGGAAGGAACTTAGAACAAGGGCAGACAAGAAGCAGGTTGGATACTCTAGTTAAGTGCCCATCCAGTCCCTTGTGCTTCCAAAACGTATTATCGCACTTAAGGTGAAGTCTGACAAGTGGCAAGTGTTCGCAGCTCAGGAAAGAACTTAGAACAAAGGTGGCCTATAAGCAACTTGGAAGCTCTAAGTAAAATGCAGGCTAATGCCCTTAGGCTTCCAAAACGTATAAACGCACTTAAGTCCAAGAGGCCTATGAGGCTTATGTTCCCAGTTCAGGAAGGAACTTAGAAAAAGGTCAGACTATAAGCCTGTTGGATATTCTGAGTTAAGTGCCCGTCCAGTCTCTTGTGCTTCCAAAACGTATTATCGCACATAAGGAGAAGGCTCAGAAGTGGCAGTGTGTTCCCAGTTAAGGAAAGAATTTAGAACAAGGGCGGACTAGAAGCTTGTTGGATACTCTGAGTTAAGGGCAGGCAAAGAAATTTCTGCTTCCCCAAGGTAAAGGCGATCTTAAGGTTTACATGCATAAATGGCAGTGTGTTCCCAGTTGTGGAAAGAAGATAGACCCTGGTTGCACTATAGGCAAGTTGCATACTCTACGTTAAGTGCATGTCAAGACCCTGATGCTTCCAAAACGTAAACCCGATCTGAAGTGCAGATCCATATGTGACAGTGTGTTCCCCGTGGTTGAAAGAAGTTGGAACAAGGCCACACTGTAGGCAAGTTGGAGACTCTAAGGGAAATGCAGGCCAAGTCCCATATGCTTCCAAATCGTATAATCGCTCTGAAGGGTAAGTCTCCTCATTGGCAGTGTGTTCCCAGGTGAGGAAAGATCTTAGAACATGGACAGACTATAAGCTTGTTGCACACACTGAGTTAAGTTCAAGTGAAGTTCCTTAGGCTTCCAAAACCTCCAAACGCACTGAAGACCAACACTCACATGGCACTGTTTTCCCAGTGGAGGAAAGGTGTCAGAACAAGGGCGGATTCTAGGCAGGTTGAAGACTGTGAGTGAAGTGCTCGCCAATGCGCTTCTGTTTCCAAAACGTTAAATCCTGCTTCATACCAAAACGCATTCTGGCAGTGTTTTCCCAGTTGAGGAAAGAAGTTAGAACAAAGACGGACTGGAGGCCAGTTGGATACACTGAAGGAAGTGCACAGCAAGTCCCTTAGACTTGCAAAACGTATCATCGCTCTTAAGGTGAACTCTCATAAGTGGCAGGGTGTTCGCCGTTTTCAGAAAAGAACTAAGAACAACGGCGGCCTATAAGCAAGCTGGAAGCGCTAAGGAACATGCAGGCTATGGCTCTCATGCTTCCAAAACGTATCAAATCTCTCAGGGTGAAGAGGCCGATGCGGCGATGTGTTCACAGTCCAGGAAGGAACTTACAAGAAGGGCAGACAAGAAGCAGGTTGGATACTCTAGTGAAGTGCCCGTCCAGTCCCTTGTGCTTCCAAAACGTATTATCGCACTTAAGGTGAAGTCCGACAAGTGGCAAGTGTTCGCAGCTCAGGAAAGAACTTAGAACAAAGGTGGCCTAAGAGGAAGTTGGAAGCTCTAAGTAAAATGCAGGCTAATGCCCTTAGGCTTCCAAAACGTATAAACGCACTTAAGTGGAAGAGGCCTATACGGCTTGTGTTCCCTGTTCAGGAAGGAACTTAGAACAAGGGCCGCAAGAAGCAGGTTGGATACTCTAGTTAAGTGCCCGTCCAGTCCCTTGTGCTTCCAAAACGTATTATCGCACTTAAGGTGAAGTCTTCCAGTTGGCAGAGTGTTCGCACCACAGGAAAGACTTTAGAACATAGGCGGCCTATAAACAAGTTGGAAGCCCTCAGTAAAATGCAGGCTAATGCCCTTAGGCTTCCAAAACGTATAAACGCACTTAAGTGGAACAGGCCTCTACGGCTTGTGTTCCCAGTTCAGGAAGGAACTTAGAACAAGGGCAGAGTATAAGTAGTTGGATACTCTGAGTTAAGTGCCCGTCCATTCTCTTGTGCTTCCAAAATGTATTATCGCACTTAAGGAGAAGTCTCATAAGTCGCAGTGTGTTCCCAGTTAAGGAAAGAATTTAGAACAAGGGCGGACTAGAAGCTTGTTGGATACGCTGAGTTAAGGGCAGGCAAAGACGTTTCTGCTTCCCCAAGGTAAAGGCGATCTTAAGGTTTACATGCATAAATGGCACTGTGTTCCCAGTTGTGGAAAGAAGATAGACCCTGGTTGCACTATAGGCAAGTTGCATACTCTACGTTAAGTGCATGTCAAGACCCTGATGCTTCCAAAACGTAAACTCGATCTGAAGTGCAGATCCATATGTGACAGTGTGTTCCCCGTGGTTGAAAGTAGTTGGAACAAGGCCACACTAGAGGCAAGTTGGATACTCTAAGGGAAATGCAAGCCAAGTCCCATATGCTTCCAAATCGTATAATCGCTCTGAAGGGTAAGTCTCCTCATTGGCAGTGTGTTCCCAGGTGAGGAAAGATCTTAGAACATGGACAGACTGTAAGCTTGTTGCATACACTGAGTTAAGTTCAAGTAAAGTCCCTTAGGCTTCCAAAACCTCCAAACGCACTGAAGACGAACACTCGCATGGCACTGTTTTCCCAGTGGAGGAAAGGTGTCAGAACAAGGGCGGATTCTAGGCAGGTTGAAGACTGTGAGTGAAGTGCTCGCCATTGCGCTTCTGTTTCCAAAACGTTAAATCCTGCTTCATACCAAAACGCATTCTGGCAGTGTTTTCCCAGTTGAGGAAAGAAGTTAGAACAAAGACGGACTGGAGGCCAGTTGGATACACTGAAGGAAGTGCACAGCAAGTCCCTTAGACTTCCAAAACGTATCATCGCTCTTAAGGTGAACTCTCATAAGTGGCAGGGTGTTCGCCGATTTCAGAAAAGAACTAAGAACAACGGCGGCCTATAAGCAAGCTGGAAGCGCTAAGGAACATGCAGGCTATGGCTCTCATGCTTCCAAAACGTATCAAATCTCTCAGGGTGAAGAGGCCGATGCGGCGATGTGTTCACAGTCCAGGAAGGTACTTAGAACAAGGGCAGACAAGAAGCAGGTTGGATACTCTAGTGAAGTGCCCGTCCAGTCCCTTGTGCTTCCAAAACGTATTATCGCACTTAAGGTGAAGTCCGACAAGTGGCAAGTGTTCGCAGCTCAGGAAAGACTTTAGAACATTTGCGGCCTATAAGCAAGTTGGAAGACCTCAGTAATATGCAGGCTAATGCCCTTAGGCTTCCAAAACGTATAAACGCACTTAAGTCGAATAGGCCTATGTGGCTTGGTTTCCCAGTTCAGGAAGGAACTTAGAACAAGGGCAGACAAGAAGCAGGTTGGATACTCTAGTTAAGTGCCCATCCAGTCCCTTGTGCTTCCAAAACGTATTATCGCACTTAAGGTGAAGTCCAACAAGTGGCAAGTGTTCGCAGCTCAGGAAAGAACTTAGAACAAAGGTGGCCTATAAGCAACTTGGAAGCTCTAAGTAAAATGCAGGCTAATGCCCTTAGGCTTCCAAAACGTATAAACGCACTTAAGTCCAAGAGGCCTATGAGGCTTATGTTCCCAGTTCAGGAAGGAACTTAGAAAAAGGTCAGACTATAAGCCTGTTGGATATTCTGAGTTAAGTGACCGTCCAGTCTCTTGTGCTTCCAAAACGTATTATCGCACATAAGGAGAAGGCTCAGAAGTGGCAGTGTGTTCCCAGTTAAGGAAAGAATTTAGAACAAGGGCGGACTAGAAGCTTGTTGGATACTCTGAGTTAAGGGCAGGCAAAGAAATTTCTGCTTCCCCAAGGTAAAGGCGATCTTAAGGTTTACATGCATAAATGGCAGTGTGTTCCCAGTTGTGGAAAGAAGATAGACCCTGGTTGCACTACAGGCAAGTTGCATACTCTACGTTAAGTGCATGTCAAGACCCTGATGCTTCCAAAACGTAAACCCGATCTGAAGTGCAGATCCATATGTGACAGTGTGTTCCCCGTGGTTGAAAGAAGTTGGAACAAGGCCACACTGTAGGCAAGTTGGAGACTCTAAGGGAAATGCAGGCCAAGTCCCATATGCTTCCAAAAGCTATAATCGCTCTGAAGGGTAAGTCTCCTCATTGGCAGTGTGTTCCCAGGTGAGGAAAGATCTTAGAACATGGACAGACTATAAGCTTGTTGCACACACTGAGTTAAGTTCAAGTGAAGTTCCTTAGGCTTCCAAAACCTCCAAACGCACTGAAGACCAACACTCACATGGCACTGTTTTCCCAGTGGAGGAAAGGTGTCAGAACAAGGGCGGATTCTAGGCAGGTTGAAGACTGTGATTGAAGTGCTCGCCAATGCGCTTCTGTTTCCAAAACGTTAAATCCTGCTTCATACCAAAACGCATTCTGGCAGTGTTTTCCCAGTTGAGGAAAGAAGTTAGAACAAAGACGGACTGGAGGCCAGTTGGATACACTGAAGGAAGTGCACAGCAAGTCCCTTAGACTTGCAAAACGTATCATCGCTCTTAAGGTGAACTCTCATAAGTGGCAGGGTGTTCGCCGTTTTCAGAAAAGAACTAAGAACAACGGCGGCCTATAAGCAAGCTGGAAGCGCTAAGGAACATGCAGGCTATGGCTCTCATGCTTCCAAAACGTATCAAATCTCTCAGGGTGAAGAGGCCGCTGCGGCGATGTGTTCACAGTCCAGGAAGGAACTTACAAGAAGGGCAGACAAGAAGCAGGTTGGATACTCTAGTGAAGTGCCCGTCCAGTCCCTTGTGCTTCCAAAACGTATTATCGCACTTAAGGTGAAGTCCGACAAGTGGCAAGTGTTCGCAGCTCAGGAAAGAACTTAGGACAAAGGTGGCCTAAGAGGAAGTTGGAAGCTCTAAGTAAAATGCAGGCTAATGCCCTTAGGCTTCCAGAACGTATAAACGCACTTAAGTGGAAGAGGCCTATACGGCTTGTGTTCCCTGTTCAGGAAGGAACTTAGAACAAGGGCCGCAAGAAGCAGGTTGGATACTCTAGTTAAGTGCCCGTCCAGTCCCTTGTGCTTCCAAAACGTATTATCGCACTTAAGGTGAAGTCTTCCAGTTGGCAGAGTGTTCGCACCACAGGAAAGACTTTAGAACATAGGCGGCCTATAAACAAGTTGGAAGCCCTCAGTAAAATGCAGGCTAATGCCCTTAGGCTTCCAAAACGTATAAACGCACTTAAGTGGAACAGGCCTCTACGGCTTGTGTTCCCAGTTCAGGAAGGAACTTAGAACAAGGGCAGAGTATAAGTAGTTGGATACTCTGAGTTAAGTGCCCGTCCATTCTCTTGTGCTTCCAAAATGTATTATCGCACTTAAGGAGAAGTCTCATAAGTCGCAGTGTGTTCCCAGTTAAGGAAAGAATTTAGAACAAGGGCGGACTAGAAGCTTGTTGGATACTCTGAGTTAAGGGCAGGCAAAGAAATTTCTGCTTCCCCAAGGTAAAGGCGATCTTAAGGTTTACATGCATAAATGGCAGTGTGTTCCCAGTTGTGGAAAGAAGATAGACCCTGGTTGCACTATAGGCAAGTTGCATACTCTACGTTAAGTGCATGTCAAGACCCTGATGCTTCCAAAACGTAAACCCGATCTGAAGTGCAGATCCATATGTGACAGTGTGTTCCCCGTGGTTGAAAGAAGTTGGAACAAGGCCACACTGTAGGCAAGTTGGAGACTCTAAGGGAAATGCAGGCCAAGTCCCATATGCTTCCAAATCGTATAATCGCTCTGAAGGGTAAGTCTCCTCATTGGCAGTGTGTTCCCAGGTGAGGAAAGATCTTAGAACATGGACAGACTGTAAGCTTGTTGCACACACTGAGTTAAGTTCAAGTGAAGTTCCTTAGGCTTCCAAAACCTCCAAACGCACTGAAGACCAACACTCGCATGGCACTGTTTTCCCAGTGGAGGAAAGGTGTCAGAACAAGGGCGGATTCTAGGCAGGTTGAAGACTGTGAGTGAAGTGCTCGCCAATGCGCTTCTGTTTCCAAAACGTTAAATCCTGCTACATACCAAAACGCATTCTGGCAGTGTTTTCCCAGTTGAGGAAAGAAGTTAGAACAAAGACGGACTGGAGGCCAGTTGGATACACTGAAGGAAGTGCACAGCAAGTCCCTTAGACTTGCAAAACGTATCATCGCTCTTAAGGTGAACTCTCATAAGTGGCAGGGTGTTCGCCGTTTTCAGAAAAGAACTAAGAACAACGGCGGCCTATAAGCAAGCTGGAAGCGCTAAGGAACATGCAGGCTATGGCTCTCATGCTTCCAAAACGTATCAAATCTCTCAGGGTGAAGAGGCCGATGCGGCGATGTGTTCACAGTCCAGGAAGGAACTTACAAGAAGGGCAGACAAGAAGCAGGTTGGATACTCTAGTGAAGTGCCCGTCCAGTCCCTTGTGCTTCCAAAACGTATTATCGCACTTAAGGTGAAGTCCGACAAGTGGCAAGTGTTCGCAGCTCAGGAAAGAACTTAGAACAAAGGTGGCCTAAGAGGAAGTTGGAAGCTCTAAGTAAAATGCAGGCTAATGCCCTTAGGCTTCCAAAACGTATAAACGCACTTAAGTGGAAGAGGCCTATACGGCTTGTGTTCCCTGTTCAGGAAGGAACTTAGAACAAGGGCCGCAAGAAGCAGGTTGGATACTCTAGTTAAGTGCCCGTCCAGTCCCTTGTGCTTCCAAAACGTATTATCGCACTTAAGGTGAAGTCTTCCAGTTGGCAGAGTGTTCGCACCACAGGAAAGACTTTAGAACATAGGCGGCCTATAAACAAGTTGGAAGCCCTCAGTAAAATGCAGGCTAATGCCCTTAGGCTTCCAAAACGTATAAACGCACTTAAGTGGAACAGGCCTCTACGGCTTGTGTTCCCAGTTCAGGAAGGAACTTAGAACAAGGGCAGAGTATAAGTAGTTGGATACTCTGAGTTAAGTGCCCGTCCATTCTCTTGTGCTTCCAAAATGTATTATCGCACTTAAGGAGAAGTCTCATAAGTCGCAGTGTGTTCCCAGTTAAGGAAAGAATTTAGAACAAGGGCGGACTAGAAGCTTGTTGGATACGCTGAGTTAAGGGCAGGCAAAGACGTTTCTGCTTCCCCAAGGTAAAGGCGATCTTAAGGTTTACATGCATAAATGGCACTGTGTTCCCAGTTGTGGAAAGAAGATAGACCCTGGTTGCACTATAGGCAAGTTGCATACTCTACGTTAAGTGCATGTCAAGACCCTGATGCTTCCAAAACGTAAACTCGATCTGAAGTGCAGATCCATATGTGACAGTGTGTTCCCCGTGGTTGAAAGTAGTTGGAACAAGGCCACACTAGAGGCAAGTTGGATACTCTAAGGGAAATGCAAGCCAAGTCCCATATGCTTCCAAATCGTATAATCGCTCTGAAGGGTAAGTCTCCTCATTGGCAGTGTGTTCCCAGGTGAGGAAAGATCTTAGAACATGGACAGACTGTAAGCTTGTTGCATACACTGAGTTAAGTTCAAGTAAAGTCCCTTAGGCTTCCAAAACCTCCAAACGCACTGAAGACGAACACTCGCATGGCACTGTTTTCCCAGTGGAGGAAAGGTGTCAGAACAAGGGCGGATTCTAGGCAGGTTGAAGACTGTGAGTGAAGTGCTCGCCATTGCGCTTCTGTTTCCAAAACGTTAAATCCTGCTTCATACCAAAACGCATTCTGGCAGTGTTTTCCCAGTTGAGGAAAGAAGTTAGAACAAAGACGGACTGGAGGCCAGTTGGATACACTGAAGGAAGTGCACAGCAAGTCCCTTAGACTTCCAAAACGTATCATCGCTCTTAAGGTGAACTCTCATAAGTGGCAGGGTGTTCGCCGATTTCAGAAAAGAACTAAGAACAACGGCGGCCTATAAGCAAGCTGGAAGCGCTAAGGAACATGCAGGCTATGGCTCTCATGCTTCCAAAACGTATCAAATCTCTCAGGGTGAAGAGGCCGATGCGGCGATGTGTTCACAGTCCAGGAAGGTACTTAGAACAAGGGCAGACAAGAAGCAGGTTGGATACTCTAGTGAAGTGCCCGTCCAGTCCCTTGTGCTTCCAAAACGTATTATCGCACTTAAGGTGAAGTCCGACAAGTGGCAAGTGTTCGCAGCTCAGGAAAGAACTTAGGACAAAGGTGGCCTAAGAGGAAGTTGGAAGCTCTAAGTAAAATGCAGGCTAATGCCCTTAGGCTTCCAGAACGTATAAACGCACTTAAGTGGAAGAGGCCTATACGGCTTGTGTTCCCTGTTCAGGAAGGAACTTAGAACAAGGGCCGCAAGAAGCAGGTTGGATACTCTAGTTAAGTGCCCGTCCAGTCCCTTGTGCTTCCAAAACGTATTATCGCACTTAAGGTGAAGTCTTCCAGTTGGCAGAGTGTTCGCACCACAGGAAAGACTTTAGAACATAGGCGGCCTATAAACAAGTTGGAAGCCCTCAGTAAAATGCAGGCTAATGCCCTTAGGCTTCCAAAACGTATAAACGCACTTAAGTGGAACAGGCCTCTACGGCTTGTGTTCCCAGTTCAGGAAGGAACTTAGAACAAGGGCAGAGTATAAGTAGTTGGATACTCTGAGTTAAGTGCCCGTCCATTCTCTTGTGCTTCCAAAATGTATTATCGCACTTAAGGAGAAGTCTCATAAGTCGCAGTGTGTTCCCAGTTAAGGAAAGAATTTAGAACAAGGGCGGACTAGAAGCTTGTTGGATACGCTGAGTTAAGGGCAGGCAAAGACGTTTCTGCTTCCCCAAGGTAAAGGCGATCTTAAGGTTTACATGCATAAATGGCACTGTGTTCCCAGTTGTGGAAAGAAGATAGACCCTGGTTGCACTATAGGCAAGTTGCATACTCTACGTTAAGTGCATGTCAAGACCCTGATGCTTCCAAAACGTAAACCCGATCTGAAGTGCAGATCCATATGTGACAGTGTGTTCCCCGTGGTTGAAAGAAGTTGGAACAAGGCCACACTGTAGGCAAGTTGGAGACTCTAAGGGAAATGCAGGCCAAGTCCCATATGCTTCCAAATCGTATAATCGCTCTGAAGGGTAAGTCTCCTCATTGGCAGTGTGTTCCCAGGTGAGGAAAGATCTTAGAACATGGACAGACTATAAGCTTGTTGCACACACTGAGTTAAGTTCAAGTGAAGTTCCTTAGGCTTCCAAAACCTCCAAACGCACTGAAGACCAACACTCACATGGCACTGTTTTCCCAGTGGAGGAAAGGTGTCAGAACAAGGGCGGATTCTAGGCAGGTTGAAGACTGTGAGTGAAGTGCTCGCCATTGCGCTTCTGTTTCCAAAACGTTAAATCCTGCTTCATACCAAAACGCATTCTGGCAGTGTTTTCCCAGTTGAGGAAAGAAGTTAGAACAAAGACGGACTGGAGGCCAGTTGGATACACTGAAGGAAGTGCACAGCAAGTCCCTTAGACTTCCAAAACGTATCATCGCTCTTAAGGTGAACTCTCATAAGTGGCAGGGTGTTCGCCGATTTCAGAAAAGAACTAAGAACAACGGCGGCCTATAAGCAAGCTGGAAGCGCTAAGGAACATGCAGGCTATGGCTCTCATGCTTCCAAAACGTATCAAATCTCTCAGGGTGAAGAGGCCGATGCGGCGATGTGTTCACAGTCCAGGAAGGTACTTAGAACAAGGGCAGACAAGAAGCAGGTTGGATACTCTAGTGAAGTGCCCGTCCAGTCCCTTGTGCTTCCAAAACGTATTATCGCACTTAAGGTGAAGTCCGACAAGTGGCAAGTGTTCGCAGCTCAGGAAAGACTTTAGAACATTTGCGGCCTATAAGCAAGTTGGAAGACCTCAGTAATATGCAGGCTAATGCCCTTAGGCTTCCAAAACGTATAAACGCACTTAAGTCGAATAGGCCTATGTGGCTTGGTTTCCCAGTTCAGGAAGGAACTTAGAACAAGGGCAGACAAGAAGCAGGTTGGATACTCTAGTTAAGTGCCCATCCAGTCCCTTGTGCTTCCAAAACGTATTATCGCACTTAAGGTGAAGTCTGACAAGTGGCAAGTGTTCGCAGCTCAGGAAAGAACTTAGAACAAAGGTGGCCTATAAGCAACTTGGAAGCTCTAAGTAAAATGCAGGCTAATGCCCTTAGGCTTCCAAAACGTATAAACGCACTTAAGTCCAAGAGGCCTATGAGGCTTATGTTCCCAGTTCAGGAAGGAACTTAGAAAAAGGTCAGACTATAAGCCTGTTGGATATTCTGAGTTAAGTGCCCGTCCAGTCTCTTGTGCTTCCAAAACGTATTATCGCACATAAGGAGAAGGCTCAGAAGTGGCAGTGTGTTCCCAGTTAAGGAAAGAATTTAGAACAAGGGCGGACTAGAAGCTTGTTGGATACTCTGAGTTAAGGGCAGGCAAAGAAATTTCTGCTTCCCCAAGGTAAAGGCGATCTTAAGGTTTACATGCATAAATGGCAGTGTGTTCCCAGTTGTGGAAAGAAGATAGACCCTGGTTGCACTATAGGCAAGTTGCATACTCTACGTTAAGTGCATGTCAAGACCCTGATGCTTCCAAAACGTAAACCCGATCTGAAGTGCAGATCCATATGTGACAGTGTGTTCCCCGTGGTTGAAAGAAGTTGGAACAAGGCCACACTGTAGGCAAGTTGGAGACTCTAAGGGAAATGCAGGCCAAGTCCCATATGCTTCCAAAAGCTATAATCGCTCTGAAGGGTAAGTCTCCTCATTGGCAGTGTGTTCCCAGGTGAGGAAAGATCTTAGAACATGGACAGACTATAAGCTTGTTGCACACACTGAGTTAAGTTCAAGTAAAGTCCCTTAGGCTTCCAAAACCTCCAAACGCACTGAAGACCAACACTCACATGGCACTGTTTTCCCAGTGGAGGAAAGGTGTCAGAACAAGGGCGGATTCTAGGCAGGTTGAAGACTGTGAGTGAAGTGCTCGCCAATGCGCTTCTGTTTCCAAAACGTTAAATCCTGCTTCATACCAAAACGCATTCTGGCAGTGTTTTCCCAGTTGAGGAAAGAAGTTAGAACAAAGACGGACTGGAGGCCAGTTGGATACACTGAAGGAAGTGCACAGCAAGTCCCTTAGACTTGCAAAACGTATCATCGCTCTTAAGGTGAACTCTCATAAGTGGCAGGGTGTTCGCCGTTTTCAGAAAAGAACTAAGAACAACGGCGGCCTATAAGCAAGCTGGAAGCGCTAAGGAACATGCAGGCTATGGCTCTCATGCTTCCAAAACGTATCAAATCTCTCAGGGTGAAGAGGCCGCTGCGGCGATGTGTTCACAGTCCAGGAAGGAACTTACAAGAAGGGCAGACAAGAAGCAGGTTGGATACTCTAGTGAAGTGCCCGTCCAGTCCCTTGTGCTTCCAAAACGTATTATCGCACTTAAGGTGAAGTCCGACAAGTGGCAAGTGTTCGCAGCTCAGGAAAGAACTTAGGACAAAGGTGGCCTAAGAGGAAGTTGGAAGCTCTAAGTAAAATGCAGGCTAATGCCCTTAGGCTTCCAGAACGTATAAACGCACTTAAGTGGAAGAGGCCTATACGGCTTGTGTTCCCTGTTCAGGAAGGAACTTAGAACAAGGGCCGCAAGAAGCAGGTTGGATACTCTAGTTAAGTGCCCGTCCAGTCCCTTGTGCTTCCAAAACGTATTATCGCACTTAAGGTGAAGTCTTCCAGTTGGCAGAGTGTTCGCACCACAGGAAAGACTTTAGAACATAGGCGGCCTATAAACAAGTTGGAAGCCCTCAGTAAAATGCAGGCTAATGCCCTTAGGCTTCCAAAACGTATAAACGCACTTAAGTGGAACAGGCCTCTACGGCTTGTGTTCCCAGTTCAGGAAGGAACTTAGAACAAGGGCAGAGTATAAGTAGTTGGATACTCTGAGTTAAGTGCCCGTCCATTCTCTTGTGCTTCCAAAATGTATTATCGCACTTAAGGAGAAGTCTCATAAGTCGCAGTGTGTTCCCAGTTAAGGAAAGAATTTAGAACAAGGGCGGACTAGAAGCTTGTTGGATACGCTGAGTTAAGGGCAGGCAAAGACGTTTCTGCTTCCCCAAGGTAAAGGCGATCTTAAGGTTTACATGCATAAATGGCACTGTGTTCCCAGTTGTGGAAAGAAGATAGACCCTGGTTGCACTATAGGCAAGTTGCATACTCTACGTTAAGTGCATGTCAAGACCCTGATGCTTCCAAAACGTAAACTCGATCTGAAGTGCAGATCCATATGTGACAGTGTGTTCCCCGTGGTTGAAAGTAGTTGGAACAAGGCCACACTAGAGGCAAGTTGGATACTCTAAGGGAAATGCAAGCCAAGTCCCATATGCTTCCAAATCGTATAATCGCTCTGAAGGGTAAGTCTCCTCATTGGCAGTGTGTTCCCAGGTGAGGAAAGATCTTAGAACATGGACAGACTGTAAGCTTGTTGCATACACTGAGTTAAGTTCAAGTAAAGTCCCTTAGGCTTCCAAAACCTCCAAACGCACTGAAGACGAACACTCGCATGGCACTGTTTTCCCAGTGGAGGAAAGGTGTCAGAACAAGGGCGGATTCTAGGCAGGTTGAAGACTGTGAGTGAAGTGCTCGCCATTGCGCTTCTGTTTCCAAAACGTTAAATCCTGCTTCATACCAAAACGCATTCTGGCAGTGTTTTCCCAGTTGAGGAAAGAAGTTAGAACAAAGACGGACTGGAGGCCAGTTGGATACACTGAAGGAAGTGCACAGCAAGTCCCTTAGACTTCCAAAACGTATCATCGCTCTTAAGGTGAACTCTCATAAGTGGCAGGGTGTTCGCCGATTTCAGAAAAGAACTAAGAACAACGGCGGCCTATAAGCAAGCTGGAAGCGCTAAGGAACATGCAGGCTATGGCTCTCATGCTTCCAAAACGTATCAAATCTCTCAGGGTGAAGAGGCCGATGCGGCGATGTGTTCACAGTCCAGGAAGGTACTTAGAACAAGGGCAGACAAGAAGCAGGTTGGATACTCTAGTGAAGTGCCCGTCCAGTCCCTTGTGCTTCCAAAACGTATTATCGCACTTAAGGTGAAGTCCGACAAGTGGCAAGTGTTCGCAGCTCAGGAAAGAACTTAGGACAAAGGTGGCCTAAGAGGAAGTTGGAAGCTCTAAGTAAAATGCAGGCTAATGCCCTTAGGCTTCCAGAACGTATAAACGCACTTAAGTGGAAGAGGCCTATACGGCTTGTGTTCCCTGTTCAGGAAGGAACTTAGAACAAGGGCCGCAAGAAGCAGGTTGGATACTCTAGTTAAGTGCCCGTCCAGTCCCTTGTGCTTCCAAAACGTATTATCGCACTTAAGGTGAAGTCTTCCAGTTGGCAGAGTGTTCGCACCACAGGAAAGACTTTAGAACATAGGCGGCCTATAAACAAGTTGGAAGCCCTCAGTAAAATGCAGGCTAATGCCCTTAGGCTTCCAAAACGTATAAACGCACTTAAGTGGAACAGGCCTCTACGGCTTGTGTTCCCAGTTCAGGAAGGAACTTAGAACAAGGGCAGAGTATAAGTAGTTGGATACTCTGAGTTAAGTGCCCGTCCATTCTCTTGTGCTTCCAAAATGTATTATCGCACTTAAGGAGAAGTCTCATAAGTCGCAGTGTGTTCCCAGTTAAGGAAAGAATTTAGAACAAGGGCGGACTAGAAGCTTGTTGGATACGCTGAGTTAAGGGCAGGCAAAGACGTTTCTGCTTCCCCAAGGTAAAGGCGATCTTAAGGTTTACATGCATAAATGGCACTGTGTTCCCAGTTGTGGAAAGAAGATAGACCCTGGTTGCACTATAGGCAAGTTGCATACTCTACGTTAAGTGCATGTCAAGACCCTGATGCTTCCAAAACGTAAACCCGATCTGAAGTGCAGATCCATATGTGACAGTGTGTTCCCCGTGGTTGAAAGAAGTTGGAACAAGGCCACACTGTAGGCAAGTTGGAGACTCTAAGGGAAATGCAGGCCAAGTCCCATATGCTTCCAAATCGTATAATCGCTCTGAAGGGTAAGTCTCCTCATTGGCAGTGTGTTCCCAGGTGAGGAAAGATCTTAGAACATGGACAGACTATAAGCTTGTTGCACACACTGAGTTAAGTTCAAGTGAAGTTCCTTAGGCTTCCAAAACCTCCAAACGCACTGAAGACCAACACTCACATGGCACTGTTTTCCCAGTGGAGGAAAGGTGTCAGAACAAGGGCGGATTCTAGGCAGGTTGAAGACTGTGAGTGAAGTGCTCGCCATTGCGCTTCTGTTTCCAAAACGTTAAATCCTGCTTCATACCAAAACGCATTCTGGCAGTGTTTTCCCAGTTGAGGAAAGAAGTTAGAACAAAGACGGACTGGAGGCCAGTTGGATACACTGAAGGAAGTGCACAGCAAGTCCCTTAGACTTGCAAAACGTATCATCGCTCTTAAGGTGAACTCTCATAAGTGGCAGGGTGTTCGCCGATTTCAGAAAAGAACTAAGAACAACGGCGGCCTATAAGCAAGCTGGAAGCGCTAAGGAACATGCAGGCTATGGCTCTCATGCTTCCAAAACGTATCAAATCTCTCAGGGTGAAGAGGCCGATGCGGCGATGTGTTCACAGTCCAGGAAGGTACTTAGAACAAGGGCAGACAAGAAGCAGGTTGGATACTCTAGTGAAGTGCCCGTCCAGTCCCTTGTGCTTCCAAAACGTATTATCGCACTTAAGGTGAAGTCCGACAAGTGGCAAGTGTTCGCAGCTCAGGAAAGACTTTAGAACATTTGCGGCCTATAAGCAAGTTGGAAGACCTCAGTAATATGCAGGCTAATGCCCTTAGGCTTCCAAAACGTATAAACGCACTTAAGTCGAATAGGCCTATGTGGCTTGGTTTCCCAGTTCAGGAAGGAACTTAGAACAAGGGCAGACAAGAAGCAGGTTGGATACTCTAGTTAAGTGCCCATCCAGTCCCTTGTGCTTCCAAAACGTATTATCGCACTTAAGGTGAAGTCTGACAAGTGGCAAGTGTTCGCAGCTCAGGAAAGAACTTAGAACAAAGGTGGCCTATAAGCAACTTGGAAGCTCTAAGTAAAATGCAGGCTAATGCCCTTAGGCTTCCAAAACGTATAAACGCACTTAAGTCCAAGAGGCCTATGAGGCTTATGTTCCCAGTTCAGGAAGGAACTTAGAAAAAGGTCAGACTATAAGCCTGTTGGATATTCTGAGTTAAGTGCCCGTCCAGTCTCTTGTGCTTCCAAAACGTATTATCGCACATAAGGAGAAGGCTCAGAAGTGGCAGTGTGTTCCCAGTTAAGGAAAGAATTTAGAACAAGGGCGGACTAGAAGCTTGTTGGATACTCTGAGTTAAGGGCAGGCAAAGAAATTTCTGCTTCCCCAAGGTAAAGGCGATCTTAAGGTTTACATGCATAAATGGCAGTGTGTTCCCAGTTGTGGAAAGAAGATAGACCCTGGTTGCACTATAGGCAAGTTGCATACTCTACGTTAAGTGCATGTCAAGACCCTGATGCTTCCAAAACGTAAACCCGATCTGAAGTGCAGATCCATATGTGACAGTGTGTTCCCCGTGGTTGAAAGAAGTTGGAACAAGGCCACACTGTAGGCAAGTTGGAGACTCTAAGGGAAATGCAGGCCAAGTCCCATATGCTTCCAAATCGTATAATCGCTCTGAAGGGTAAGTCTCCTCATTGGCAGTGTGTTCCCAGGTGAGGAAAGATCTTAGAACATGGACAGACTATAAGCTTGTTGCACACACTGAGTTAAGTTCAAGTGAAGTTCCTTAGGCTTCCAAAACCTCCAAACGCACTGAAGACCAACACTCACATGGCACTGTTTTCCCAGTGGAGGAAAGGTGTCAGAACAAGGGCGGATTCTAGGCAGGTTGAAGACTGTGAGTGAAGTGCTCGCCAATGCGCTTCTGTTTCCAAAACGTTAAATCCTGCTTCATACCAAAACGCATTCTGGCAGTGTTTTCCCAGTTGAGGAAAGAAGTTAGAACAAAGACGGACTGGAGGCCAGTTGGATACACTGAAGGAAGTGCACAGCAAGTCCCTTAGACTTGCAAAACGTATCATCGCTCTTAAGGTGAACTCTCATAAGTGGCAGGGTGTTCGCCGTTTCCAGAAAAGAACTAAGAACAACGGCGGCCTATAAGCAAGCTGGAAGCGCTAAGGAACATGCAGGCTATGGCTCTCATGCTTCCAAAACGTATCAAATCTCTCAGGGTGAAGAGGCCGATGCGGCGATGAGTTCACTGTCCAGGAAGGAACTTACAAGAAGTGCAGACAAGAAGCAGGTTGGATACTCTAGTTAAGTGCCCGTCCAGTCCCTTGTGCTTCCAAAACGTATTATCGCACTTAAGGTGAAGTCTTCCAGTTGGCAGAGTGTTCGCAGCTCAGGAAAGACTTTAGAACATAGGCGGCCTATAAGCAAGTTGGAAGCCCTCAGTGAAATGCAGGCTAATGCCCTTAGGCTTCCAAAACGTATAAACGCACTTACGTCGAATAGGCCTATGTGGCTTGGTTTCCCAGTTCAGGAAGGAACTTAGAACAAGGGCAGACAAGAAGCAGGTTGGATACTCTAGTTAAGTGCCCGTCCAGTCCCTTGTGCTTCCAAAACGTATTATCGCACTTAAGGTGAAGTCCGACAAGTGGCAAGTGTTCGCAGCTCAGGAAAGAACTTAGAACAAAGGTGGCCTAAGAGCAAGTTGGAAGCTCTACGTAAAATGCAGGCTAATGCCCTTAGGCTTCCAAAACGTATAAACGCACTTAAGTGGAAGAGGCCTGTACGGCTTGTGTTCCCTGTTCAGGAAGGAACTTATAACAAGGGCCGACAAGAAGCAGGTTGGATACTCTAGTTAAGTGCCCGTCCAGTCCCTTGTGCTTCCAAAACGTATTATCGCACTTAAGGTGAAGTCTTCCAGTTGGCAGAGTGTTCGCAGCTCAGGAAAGACTTTAGAGCATAGGCGGCCTATAAGCAAGTTGGAAGCCCTCAGTAAAATGCAGGCTAATGCCCTTAGGCTTCCAAAACGTATAAACGCACTTACGTCGAATAGGCCTATGTGGCTTGGTTTCCCAGTTCAGGAAGGAACTTAGAACAAGGGCCGACAAGAAGCAGGTTGGATACTCTAGTTAAGTGCCCATCCAGTCCCTTGTGCTTCCAAAATGTATTATCGCACTTAAGGTGAAGTCCGACAAGTGGCAAGTGTTCGCAGCTCAGGAAAGAACTTAGAACAAAGGTGGCCTATAAGCAACTTGGAAGCTCTAAGTAAAATGCAGGCTAATGCCCTTAGGCTTCCAAAACGTATAAACGCACTTAAGTCCAAGAGGCCTATGAGGCTTATGTTCCCAGTTCAGGAAGGAACTTAGAAAAAGGTCAGACTATAAGCCTGTTGGATATTCTGAGTTAAGTGCCCGTCCAGTCTCTTGTGCTTCCAAAACGTATTATCGCACATAAGGAGAAGGCTCAGAAGTGGCAGTGTGTTCCCAGTTAAGGAAAGAATTTAGAACAAGGGCGGACTAGAAGCTTGTTGGATACTCTGAGTTAAGGGCAGGCAAAGAAATTTCTGCTTCCCCAAGGTAAAGGCGATCTTAAGGTTTACATGCATAAATGGCAGTGTGTTCCCAGTTGTGGAAAGAAGATAGACCCTGGTTGCACTATAGGCAAGTTGCATACTCTACGTTAAGTGCATGTCAAGACCCTGATGCTTCCAAAACGTAAACCCGATCTGAAGTGCAGATCCATATGTGACAGTGTGTTCCCCGTGGTTGAAAGAAGTTGGAACAAGGCCACACTAGAGGCAAGTTGGAGACTCTAAGGGAAATGCAGGCCAAGTCCCATATGCTCCCAAAAGCTATAATCGCTCTGAAGGGTAAGTCTCCTCATTGGCAGTGTGTTCCCAGGTGAGGAAAGATCTTAGAACATGGACAGACTATAAGCTTGTTGCACACACTGAGTTAAGTTCAAGTGAAGTTCCTTAAACTTCCAAAACCTCCAAACGCACTGAAGACCAACACTCACATGGCACTGTTTTCCCAGTGGAGGAAAGGTGTCAGAACAAGGGCGGATTCTAGGCAGGTTGAAGACTGTGATTGAAGTGCTCGCCAATGCGCTTCTGTTTCCAAAACGTTAAATCCTGCTTCATACCAAAACGCATTCTGGCAGTGTTTTCCCAGTTGAGGAAAGAAGTTAGAACAAAGACGGACTGGAGGCCAGTTGGATACACTGAAGGAAGTGCACAGCAAGTCCCTTAGACTTGCAAAACGTATCATCGCTCTTAAGGTGAACTCTCATAAGTGGCAGGGTGTTCGCCGATTTCAGAAAAGAACTAAGAACAACGGCGGCCTATAAGCAAGCTGGAAGCGCTAAGGAACATGCAGGCTATGGCTCTCATGCTTCCAAAACGTATCAAATCTCTCAGGGTGAAGAGGCCGCTGCGGCGATGTGTTCACAGTCCAGGAAGGAACTTACAAGAAGGGCAGACAAGAAGCAGGTTGGATACTCTAGTGAAGTGCCCGTCCAGTCCCTTGTGCTTCCAAAACGTATTATCGCACTTAAGGTGAAGTCCGACAAGTGGCAAGTGTTCGCAGCTCAGGAAAGAACTTAGGACAAAGGTGGCCTAAGAGGAAGTTGGAAGCTCTAAGTAAAATGCAGGCTAATGCCCTTAGGCTTCCAGAACGTATAAACGCACTTAAGTGGAAGAGGCCTATACGGCTTGTGTTCCCTGTTCAGGAAGGAACTTAGAACAAGGGCCGCAAGAAGCAGGTTGGATACTCTAGTTAAGTGCCCGTCCAGTCCCTTGTGCTTCCAAAACGTATTATCGCACTTAAGGTGAAGTCTTCCAGTTGGCAGAGTGTTCGCACCACAGGAAAGACTTTAGAAAATAGGCGGCCTATAAACAAGTTGGAAGCCCTCAGTAAAATGCAGGCTAATGCCCTTAGGCTTCCAAAACGTATAAACGCACTTAAGTGGAACAGGCCTCTACGGCTTGTGTTCCCAGTTCAGGAAGGAACTTAGAACAAGGGCAGAGTATAAGTAGTTGGATACTCTGAGTTAAGTGCCCGTCCATTCTCTTGTGCTTCCAAAATGTATTATCGCACTTAAGGAGAAGTCTCATAAGTCGCAGTGTGTTCCCAGTTAAGGAAAGAATTTAGAACAAGGGCGGACTAGAAGCTTGTTGGATACGCTGAGTTAAGGGCAGGCAAAGACGTTTCTGCTTCCCCAAGGTAAAGGCGATCTTAAGGTTTACATGCATAAATGGCACTGTGTTCCCAGTTGTGGAAAGAAGATAGACCCTGGTTGCACTATAGGCAAGTTGCATACTCTACGTTAAGTGCATGTCAAGACCCTGATGCTTCCAAAACGTAAACTCGATCTGAAGTGCAGATCCATATGTGACAGTGTGTTCCCCGTGGTTGAAAGTAGTTGGAACAAGGCCACACTAGAGGCAAGTTGGATACTCTAAGGGAAATGCAAGCCAAGTCCCATATGCTTCCAAATCGTATAATCGCTCTGAAGGGTAAGTCTCCTCATTGGCAGTGTGTTCCCAGGTGAGGAAAGATCTTAGAACATGGACAGACTGTAAGCTTGTTGCATACACTGAGTTAAGTTCAAGTAAAGTCCCTTAGGCTTCCAAAACCTCCAAACGCACTGAAGACGAACACTCGCATGGCACTGTTTTCCCAGTGGAGGAAAGGTGTCAGAACAAGGGCGGATTCTAGGCAGGTTGAAGACTGTGAGTGAAGTGCTCGCCATTGCGCTTCTGTTTCCAAAACGTTAAATCCTGCTTCATACCAAAACGCATTCTGGCAGTGTTTTCCCAGTTGAGGAAAGAAGTTAGAACAAAGACGGACTGGAGGCCAGTTGGATACACTGAAGGAAGTGCACAGCAAGTCCCTTAGACTTGCAAAACGTATCATCGCTCTTAAGGTGAACTCTCATAAGTGGCAGGGTGTTCGCCGATTTCAGAAAAGAACTAAGAACAACGGCGGCCTATAAGCAAGCTGGAAGCGCTAAGGAACATGCAGGCTATGGCTCTCATGCTTCCAAAACGTATCAAATCTCTCAGGGTGAAGAGGCCGATGCGGCGATGTGTTCACAGTCCAGGAAGGTACTTAGAACAAGGGCAGACAAGAAGCAGGTTGGATACTCTAGTGAAGTGCCCGTCCAGTCCCTTGTGCTTCCAAAACGTATTATCGCACTTAAGGTGAAGTCCGACAAGTGGCAAGTGTTCGCAGCTCAGGAAAGACTTTAGAACATTTGCGGCCTATAAGCAAGTTGGAAGACCTCAGTAATATGCAGGCTAATGCCCTTAGGCTTCCAAAACGTATAAACGCACTTAAGTCGAATAGGCCTATGTGGCTTGGTTTCCCAGTTCAGGAAGGAACTTAGAACAAGGGCAGACAAGAAGCAGGTTGGATACTCTAGTTAAGTGCCCATCCAGTCCCTTGTGCTTCCAAAACGTATTATCGCACTTAAGGTGAAGTCTGACAAGTGGCAAGTGTTCGCAGCTCAGGAAAGAACTTAGAACAAAGGTGGCCTATAAGCAACTTGGAAGCTCTAAGTAAAATGCAGGCTAATGCCCTTAGGCTTCCAAAACGTATAAACGCACTTAAGTCCAAGAGGCCTATGAGGCTTATGTTCCCAGTTCAGGAAGGAACTTAGAAAAAGGTCAGACTATAAGCCTGTTGGATATTCTGAGTTAAGTGCCCGTCCAGTCTCTTGTGCTTCCAAAACGTATTATCGCACATAAGGAGAAGGCTCAGAAGTGGCAGTGTGTTCCCAGTTAAGGAAAGAATTTAGAACAAGGGCGGACTAGAAGCTTGTTGGATACTCTGAGTTAAGGGCAGGCAAAGAAATTTCTGCTTCCCCAAGGTAAAGGCGATCTTAAGGTTTACATGCATAAATGGCAGTGTGTTCCCAGTTGTGGAAAGAAGATAGACCCTGGTTGCACTATAGGCAAGTTGCATACTCTACGTTAAGTGCATGTCAAGACCCTGATGCTTCCAAAACGTAAACCCGATCTGAAGTGCAGATCCATATGTGACAGTGTGTTCCCCGTGGTTGAAAGAAGTTGGAACAAGGCCACACTGTAGGCAAGTTGGAGACTCTAAGGGAAATGCAGGCCAAGTCCCATATGCTTCCAAATCGTATAATCGCTCTGAAGGGTAAGTCTCCTCATTGGCAGTGTGTTCCCAGGTGAGGAAAGATCTTAGAACATGGACAGACTATAAGCTTGTTGCACACACTGAGTTAAGTTCAAGTGAAGTTCCTTAGGCTTCCAAAACCTCCAAACGCACTGAAGACCAACACTCACATGGCACTGTTTTCCCAGTGGAGGAAAGGTGTCAGAACAAGGGCGGATTCTAGGCAGGTTGAAGACTGTGAGTGAAGTGCTCGCCAATGCGCTTCTGTTTCCAAAACGTTAAATCCTGCTTCATACCAAAACGCATTCTGGCAGTGTTTTCCCAGTTGAGGAAAGAAGTTAGAACAAAGACGGACTGGAGGCCAGTTGGATACACTGAAGGAAGTGCACAGCAAGTCCCTTAGACTTGCAAAACGTATCATCGCTCTTAAGGTGAACTCTCATAAGTGGCAGGGTGTTCGCCGTTTCCAGAAAAGAACTAAGAACAACGGCGGCCTATAAGCAAGCTGGAAGCGCTAAGGAACATGCAGGCTATGGCTCTCATGCTTCCAAAACGTATCAAATCTCTCAGGGTGAAGAGGCCGCTGCGGCGATGTGTTCACAGTCCAGGAAGGAACTTACAAGAAGGGCAGACAAGAAGCAGGTTGGATACTCTAGTGAAGTGCCCGTCCAGTCCCTTGTGCTTCCAAAACGTATTATCGCACTTAAGGTGAAGTCCGACAAGTGGCAAGTGTTCGCAGCTCAGGAAAGAACTTAGGACAAAGGTGGCCTAAGAGGAAGTTGGAAGCTCTAAGTAAAATGCAGGCTAATGCCCTTAGGCTTCCAGAACGTATAAACGCACTTAAGTGGAAGAGGCCTATACGGCTTGTGTTCCCTGTTCAGGAAGGAACTTAGAACAAGGGCCGCAAGAAGCAGGTTGGATACTCTAGTTAAGTGCCCGTCCAGTCCCTTGTGCTTCCAAAACGTATTATCGCACTTAAGGTGAAGTCTTCCAGTTGGCAGAGTGTTCGCACCACAGGAAAGACTTTAGAACATAGGCGGCCTATAAACAAGTTGGAAGCCCTCAGTAAAATGCAGGCTAATGCCCTTAGGCTTCCAAAACGTATAAACGCACTTAAGTGGAACAGGCCTATACGGCTTGTGTTCCCAGTTCAGGAAGGAACTTAGAACAAGGGCAGAGTATAAGTAGTTGGATACTCTGAGTTAAGTGCCCGTCCAGTCTCTTGTGCTTCCAAAATGTATTATCGCACTTAAGGAGAAGTCTCATAAGTCGCAGTGTGTTCCCAGTTAAGGAAAGAATTTAGAACAAGGGCGGACTAGAAGCTTGTTGGATACGCTGAGTTAAGGGCAGGCAAAGACGTTTCTGCTTCCCCAAGGTAAAGGCGATCTTAAGGTTTACATGCATAAATGGCACTGTGTTCCCAGTTGTGGAAAGAAGATAGACCCTGGTTGCACTATAGGCAAGTTGCATACTCTACGTTAAGTGCACGTCAAGACCCTGATGCTTCCAAAACGTAAACTCGATCTGAAGTGCAGATCCATATGTGACAGTGTGTTCCCCGTGGTTGAAAGTAGTTGGAACAAGGCCACACTAGAGGCAAGTTGGATACTCTAAGGGAAATGCAAGCCAAGTCCCATATGCTTCCAAATCGTATAATCGCTCTGAAGGGTAAGTCTCCTCATTGGCAGTGTGTTCCCAGGTGAGGAAAGATCTTAGAACATGGACAGACTGTAAGCTTGTTGCATACACTGAGTTAAGTTCAAGTAAAGTCCCTTAGGCTTCCAAAACCTCCAAACGCACTGAAGACGAACACTCGCATGGCACTGTTTTCCCAGTGGAGGAAAGGTGTCAGAACAAGGGCGGATTCTAGGCAGATTGAAGACTGTGAGTGAAGTGCTCGCCATTGCGCTTCTGTTTCCAAAACGTTAAATCCTGCTTCATACCAAAACGCATTCTGGCAGTGTTTTCCCAGTTGAGGAAAGAAGTTAGAACAAAGACGGACTGGAGGCCAGTTGGATACACTGAAGGAAGTGCACAGCAAGTCCCTTAGACTTGCAAAACGTATCATCGCTCTTAAGGTGAACTCTCATAAGTGGCAGGGTGTTCGCCGATTTCAGAAAAGAACTAAGAACAACGGCGGCCTATAAGCAAGCTGGAAGCGCTAAGGAACATGCAGGCTATGGCTCTCATGCTTCCAAAACGTATCAAATCTCTCAGGGTGAAGAGGCCGATGCGGCGATGTGTTCACAGTCCAGGAAGGTACTTAGAACAAGGGCAGACAAGAAGCAGGTTGGATACTCTAGTGAAGTGCCCGTCCAGTCCCTTGTGCTTCCAAAACGTATTATCGCACTTAAGGTGAAGTCCGACAAGTGGCAAGTGTTCGCAGCTCAGGAAAGACTTTAGAACATTTGCGGCCTATAAGCAAGTTGGAAGACCTCAGTAATATGCAGGCTAATGCCCTTAGGCTTCCAAAACGTATAAACGCACTTAAGTCGAATAGGCCTATGTGGCTTGGTTTCCCAGTTCAGGAAGGAACTTAGAACAAGGGCAGACAAGAAGCAGGTTGGATACTCTAGTTAAGTGCCCATCCAGTCCCTTGTGCTTCCAAAACGTATTATCGCACTTAAGGTGAAGTCTGACAAGTGGCAAGTGTTCGCAGCTCAGGAAAGAACTTAGAACAAAGGTGGCCTATAAGCAACTTGGAAGCTCTAAGTAAAATGCAGGCTAATGCCCTTAGGCTTCCAAAACGTATAAACGCACTTAAGTCCAAGAGGCCTATGAGGCTTATGTTCCCAGTTCAGGAAGGAACTTAGAAAAAGGTCAGACTATAAGCCTGTTGGATATTCTGAGTTAAGTGCCCGTCCAGTCTCTTGTGCTTCCAAAACGTATTATCGCACATAAGGAGAAGGCTCAGAAGTGGCAGTGTGTTCCCAGTTAAGGAAAGAATTTAGAACAAGGGCGGACTAGAAGCTTGTTGGATACTCTGAGTTAAGGGCAGGCAAAGAAATTTCTGCTTCCCCAAGGTAAAGGCGATCTTAAGGTTTACATGCATAAATGGCAGTGTGTTCCCAGTTGTGGAAAGAAGATAGACCCTGGTTGCACTATAGGCAAGTTGCATACTCTACGTTAAGTGCATGTCAAGACCCTGATGCTTCCAAAACGTAAACCCGATCTGAAGTGCAGATCCATATGTGACAGTGTGTTCCCCGTGGTTGAAAGAAGTTGGAACAAGGCCACACTGTAGGCAAGTTGGAGACTCTAAGGGAAATGCAGGCCAAGTCCCATATGCTTCCAAATCGTATAATCGCTCTGAAGGGTAAGTCTCCTCATTGGCAGTGTGTTCCCAGGTGAGGAAAGATCTTAGAACATGGACAGACTATAAGCTTGTTGCACACACTGAGTTAAGTTCAAGTGAAGTTCCTTAGGCTTCCAAAACCTCCAAACGCACTGAAGACCAACACTCACATGGCACTGTTTTCCCAGTGGAGGAAAGGTGTCAGAACAAGGGCGGATTCTAGGCAGGTTGAAGACTGTGAGTGAAGTGCTCGCCAATGCGCTTCTGTTTCCAAAACGTTAAATCCTGCTTCATACCAAAACGCATTCTGGCAGTGTTTTCCCAGTTGAGGAAAGAAGTTAGAACAAAGACGGACTGGAGGCCAGTTGGATACACTGAAGGAAGTGCACAGCAAGTCCCTTAGACTTGCAAAACGTATCATCGCTCTTAAGGTGAACTCTCATAAGTGGCAGGGTGTTCGCCGTTTCCAGAAAAGAACTAAGAACAACGGCGGCCTATAAGCAAGCTGGAAGCGCTAAGGAACATGCAGGCTATGGCTCTCATGCTTCCAAAACGTATCAAATCTCTCAGGGTGAAGAGGCCGATGCGGCGATGAGTTCACTGTCCAGGAAGGAACTTACAAGAAGTGCAGACAAGAAGCAGGTTGGATACTCTAGTTAAGTGCCCGTCCAGTCCCTTGTGCTTCCAAAACGTATTATCGCACTTAAGGTGAAGTCTTCCAGTTGGCAGAGTGTTCGCAGCTCAGGAAAGACTTTAGAACATAGGCGGCCTATAAGCAAGTTGGAAGCCCTCAGTGAAATGCAGGCTAATGCCCTTAGGCTTCCAAAACGTATAAACGCACTTACGTCGAATAGGCCTATGTGGCTTGGTTTCCCAGTTCAGGAAGGAACTTAGAACAAGGGCAGACAAGAAGCAGGTTGGATACTCTAGTGAAGTGCCCGTCCAGTCCCTTGTGCTTCCAAAACGTATTATCGCACTTAAGGTGAAGTCCGACAAGTGGCAAGTGTTCGCAGCTCAGGAAAGAACTTAGGACAAAGGTGGCCTAAGAGGAAGTTGGAAGCTCTAAGTAAAATGCAGGCTAATGCCCTTAGGCTTCCAAAACGTATAAACGCACTTAAGTGGAAGAGGCCTATACGGCTTGTGTTCCCTGTTCAGGAAGGAACTTAGAACAAGGGCCGCAAGAAGCAGGTTGGATACTCTAGTTAAGTGCCCGTCCAGTCCCTTGTGCTTCCAAAACGTATTATCGCACTTAAGGTGAAGTCTTCCAGTTGGCAGAGTGTTCGCACCACAGGAAAGACTTTAGAACATAGGCGGCCTATAAACAAGTTGGAAGCCCTCAGTAAAATGCAGGCTAATGCCCTTAGGCTTCCAAAACGTATAAACGCACTTAAGTGGAACTGGCCTCTACGGCTTGTGTTCCCAGTTCAGGAAGGAACTTAGAACAAGGGCAGAGTATAAGTAGTTGGATACTCTGAGTTAAGTGCCCGTCCATTCTCTTGTGCTTCCAAAATGTATTATCGCACTTAAGGAGAAGTCTCATAAGTCGCAGTGTGTTCCCAGTTAAGGAAAGAATTTAGAACAAGGGCGGACTAGAAGCTTGTTGGATACGCTGAGTTAAGGGCAGGCAAAGACGTTTCTGCTTCCCCAAGGTAAAGGCGATCTTAAGGTTTACATGCATAAATGGCACTGTGTTCCCAGTTGTGGAAAGAAGATAGACCCTGGTTGCACTATAGGCAAGTTGCATACTCTACGTTAAGTGCATGTCAAGACCCTGATGCTTCCAAAACGTAAACTCGATCTGAAGTGCAGATCCATATGTGACAGTGTGTTCCCCGTGGTTGAAAGTAGTTGGAACAAGGCCACACTAGAGGCAAGTTGGATACTCTAAGGGAAATGCAAGCCAAGTCCCATATGCTTCCAAATCGTATAATCGCTCTGAAGGGTAAGTCTCCTCATTGGCAGTGTGTTCCCAGGTGAGGAAAGATCTTAGAACATGGACAGACTGTAAGCTTGTTGCATACACTGAGTTAAGTTCAAGTAAAGTCCCTTAGGCTTCCAAAACCTCCAAACGCACTGAAGACGAACACTCGCATGGCACTGTTTTCCCAGTGGAGGAAAGGTGTCAGAACAAGGGCGGATTCTAGGCAGGTTGAAGACTGTGAGTGAAGTGCTCGCCATTGCGCTTCTGTTTCCAAAACGTTAAATCCTGCTTCATACCAAAACGCATTCTGGCAGTGTTTTCCCAGTTGAGGAAAGAAGTTAGAACAAAGACGGACTGGAGGCCAGTTGGATACACTGAAGGAAGTGCACAGCAAGTCCCTTAGACTTCCAAAACGTATCATCGCTCTTAAGGTGAACTCTCATAAGTGGCAGGGTGTTCGCCGATTTCAGAAAAGAACTAAGAACAACGGCGGCCTATAAGCAAGCTGGAAGCGCTAAGGAACATGCAGGCTATGGCTCTCATGCTTCCAAAACGTATCAAATCTCTCAGGGTGAAGAGGCCGATGCGGCGATGTGTTCACAGTCCAGGAAGGTACTTAGAACAAGGGCAGACAAGAAGCAGGTTGGATACTCTAGTGAAGTGCCCGTCCAGTCCCTTGTGCTTCCAAAACGTATTATCGCACTTAAGGTGAAGTCCGACAAGTGGCAAGTGTTCGCAGCTCAGGAAAGACTTTAGAACATTTGCGGCCTATAAGCAAGTTGGAAGACCTCAGTAATATGCAGGCTAATGCCCTTAGGCTTCCAAAACGTATAAACGCACTTAAGTCGAATAGGCCTATGTGGCTTGGTTTCCCAGTTCAGGAAGGAACTTAGAACAAGGGCAGACAAGAAGCAGGTTGGATACTCTAGTTAAGTGCCCATCCAGTCCCTTGTGCTTCCAAAACGTATTATCGCACTTAAGGTGAAGTCTGACAAGTGGCAAGTGTTCGCAGCTCAGGAAAGAACTTAGAACAAAGGTGGCCTATAAGCAACTTGGAAGCTCTAAGTAAAATGCAGGCTAATGCCCTTAGGCTTCCAAAACGTATAAACGCACTTAAGTCCAAGAGGCCTATGAGGCTTATGTTCCCAGTTCAGGAAGGAACTTAGAAAAAGGTCAGACTATAAGCCTGTTGGATATTCTGAGTTAAGTGCCCGTCCAGTCTCTTGTGCTTCCAAAACGTATTATCGCACATAAGGAGAAGGCTCAGAAGTGGCAGTGTGTTCCCAGTTAAGGAAAGAATTTAGAACAAGGGCGGACTAGAAGCTTGTTGGATACTCTGAGTTAAGGGCAGGCAAAGAAATTTCTGCTTCCCCAAGGTAAAGGCGATCTTAAGGTTTACATGCATAAATGGCAGTGTGTTCCCAGTTGTGGAAAGAAGATAGACCCTGGTTGCACTATAGGCAAGTTGCATACTCTACGTTAAGTGCATGTCAAGACCCTGATGCTTCCAAAACGTAAACCCGATCTGAAGTGCAGATCCATATGTGACAGTGTGTTCCCCGTGGTTGAAAGAAGTTGGAACAAGGCCACACTGTAGGCAAGTTGGAGACTCTAAGGGAAATGCAGGCCAAGTCCCATATGCTTCCAAATCGTATAATCGCTCTGAAGGGTAAGTCTCCTCATTGGCAGTGTGTTCCCAGGTGAGGAAAGATCTTAGAACATGGACAGACTATAAGCTTGTTGCACACACTGAGTTAAGTTCAAGTGAAGTTCCTTAGGCTTCCAAAACCTCCAAACGCACTGAAGACCAACACTCACATGGCACTGTTTTCCCAGTGGAGGAAAGGTGTCAGAACAAGGGCGGATTCTAGGCAGGTTGAAGACTGTGAGTGAAGTGCTCGCCAATGCGCTTCTGTTTCCAAAACGTTAAATCCTGCTTCATACCAAAACGCATTCTGGCAGTGTTTTCCCAGTTGAGGAAAGAAGTTAGAACAAAGACGGACTGGAGGCCAGTTGGATACACTGAAGGAAGTGCACAGCAAGTCCCTTAGACTTGCAAAACGTATCATCGCTCTTAAGGTGAACTCTCATAAGTGGCAGGGTGTTCGCCGTTTTCAGAAAAGAACTAAGAACAACGGCGGCCTATAAGCAAGCTGGAAGCGCTAAGGAACATGCAGGCTATGGCTCTCATGCTTCCAAAACGTATCAAATCTCTCAGGGTGAAGAGGCCGCTGCGGCGATGTGTTCACAGTCCAGGAAGGAACTTACAAGAAGGGCAGACAAGAAGCAGGTTGGATACTCTAGTGAAGTGCCCGTCCAGTCCCTTGTGCTTCCAAAACGTATTATCGCACTTAAGGTGAAGTCCGACAAGTGGCAAGTGTTCGCAGCTCAGGAAAGAACTTAGGACAAAGGTGGCCTAAGAGGAAGTTGGAAGCTCTAAGTAAAATGCAGGCTAATGCCCTTAGGCTTCCAGAACGTATAAACGCACTTAAGTGGAAGAGGCCTATACGGCTTGTGTTCCCTGTTCAGGAAGGAACTTAGAACAAGGGCCGCAAGAAGCAGGTTGGATACTCTAGTTAAGTGCCCGTCCAGTCCCTTGTGCTTCCAAAACGTATTATCGCACTTAAGGTGAAGTCTTCCAGTTGGCAGAGTGTTCGCACCACAGGAAAGACTTTAGAACATAGGCGGCCTATAAACAAGTTGGAAGCCCTCAGTAAAATGCAGGCTAATGCCCTTAGGCTTCCAAAACGTATAAACGCACTTAAGTGGAACAGGCCTCTACGGCTTGTGTTCCCAGTTCAGGAAGGAACTTAGAACAAGGGCAGAGTATAAGTAGTTGGATACTCTGAGTTAAGTGCCCGTCCATTCTCTTGTGCTTCCAAAATGTATTATCGCACTTAAGGAGAAGTCTCATAAGTCGCAGTGTGTTCCCAGTTAAGGAAAGAATTTAGAACAAGGGCGGACTAGAAGCTTGTTGGATACGCTGAGTTAAGGGCAGGCAAAGACGTTTCTGCTTCCCCAAGGTAAAGGCGATCTTAAGGTTTACATGCATAAATGGCACTGTGTTCCCAGTTGTGGAAAGAAGATAGACCCTGGTTGCACTATAGGCAAGTTGCATACTCTACGTTAAGTGCACGTCAAGACCCTGATGCTTCCAAAACGTAAACTCGATCTGAAGTGCAGATCCATATGTGACAGTGTGTTCCCCGTGGTTGAAAGTAGTTGGAACAAGGCCACACTAGAGGCAAGTTGGATACTCTAAGGGAAATGCAAGCCAAGTCCCATATGCTTCCAAATCGTATAATCGCTCTGAAGGGTAAGTCTCCTCATTGGCAGTGTGTTCCCAGGTGAGGAAAGATCTTAGAACATGGACAGACTGTAAGCTTGTTGCATACACTGAGTTAAGTTCAAGTAAAGTCCCTTAGGCTTCCAAAACCTCCAAACGCACTGAAGACGAACACTCGCATGGCACTGTTTTCCCAGTGGAGGAAAGGTGTCAGAACAAGGGCGGATTCTAGGCAGGTTGAAGACTGTGAGTGAAGTGCTCGCCATTGCGCTTCTGTTTCCAAAACGTTAAATCCTGCTTCATACCAAAACGCATTCTGGCAGTGTTTTCCCAGTTGAGGAAAGAAGTTAGAACAAAGACGGACTGGAGGCCAGTTGGATACACTGAAGGAAGTGCACAGCAAGTCCCTTAGACTTGCAAAACGTATCATCGCTCTTAAGGTGAACTCTCATAAGTGGCAGGGTGTTCGCCGATTTCAGAAAAGAACTAAGAACAACGGCGGCCTATAAGCAAGCTGGAAGCGCTAAGGAACATGCAGGCTATGGCTCTCATGCTTCCAAAACGTATCAAATCTCTCAGGGTGAAGAGGCCGATGCGGCGATGTGTTCACAGTCCAGGAAGGTACTTAGAACAAGGGCAGACAAGAAGCAGGTTGGATACTCTAGTGAAGTGCCCGTCCAGTCCCTTGTGCTTCCAAAACGTATTATCGCACTTAAGGTGAAGTCCGACAAGTGGCAAGTGTTCGCAGCTCAGGAAAGACTTTAGAACATTTGCGGCCTATAAGCAAGTTGGAAGACCTCAGTAATATGCAGGCTAATGCCCTTAGGCTTCCAAAACGTATAAACGCACTTAAGTCGAATAGGCCTATGTGGCTTGGTTTCCCAGTTCAGGAAGGAACTTAGAACAAGGGCAGACAAGAAGCAGGTTGGATACTCTAGTTAAGTGCCCATCCAGTCCCTTGTGCTTCCAAAACGTATTATCGCACTTAAGGTGAAGTCTGACAAGTGGCAAGTGTTCGCAGCTCAGGAAAGAACTTAGAACAAAGGTGGCCTATAAGCAACTTGGAAGCTCTAAGTAAAATGCAGGCTAATGCCCTTAGGCTTCCAAAACGTATAAACGCACTTAAGTCCAAGAGGCCTATGAGGCTTATGTTCCCAGTTCAGGAAGGAACTTAGAAAAAGGTCAGACTATAAGCCTGTTGGATATTCTGAGTTAAGTGCCCGTCCAGTCTCTTGTGCTTCCAAAACGTATTATCGCACATAAGGAGAAGGCTCAGAAGTGGCAGTGTGTTCCCAGTTAAGGAAAGAATTTAGAACAAGGGCGGACTAGAAGCTTGTTGGATACTCTGAGTTAAGGGCAGGCAAAGAAATTTCTGCTTCCCCAAGGTAAAGGCGATCTTAAGGTTTACATGCATAAATGGCAGTGTGTTCCCAGTTGTGGAAAGAAGATAGACCCTGGTTGCACTATAGGCAAGTTGCATACTCTACGTTAAGTGCATGTCAAGACCCTGATGCTTCCAAAACGTAAACCCGATCTGAAGTGCAGATCCATATGTGACAGTGTGTTCCCCGTGGTTGAAAGAAGTTGGAACAAGGCCACACTGTAGGCAAGTTGGAGACTCTAAGGGAAATGCAGGCCAAGTCCCATATGCTTCCAAATCGTATAATCGCTCTGAAGGGTAAGTCTCCTCATTGGCAGTGTGTTCCCAGGTGAGGAAAGATCTTAGAACATGGACAGACTATAAGCTTGTTGCACACACTGAGTTAAGTTCAAGTGAAGTTCCTTAGGCTTCCAAAACCTCCAAACGCACTGAAGACCAACACTCACATGGCACTGTTTTCCCAGTGGAGGAAAGGTGTCAGAACAAGGGCGGATTCTAGGCAGGTTGAAGACTGTGAGTGAAGTGCTCGCCAATGCGCTTCTGTTTCCAAAACGTTAAATCCTGCTTCATACCAAAACGCATTCTGGCAGTGTTTTCCCAGTTGAGGAAAGAAGTTAGAACAAAGACGGACTGGAGGCCAGTTGGATACACTGAAGGAAGTGCACAGCAAGTCCCTTAGACTTGCAAAACGTATCATCGCTCTTAAGGTGAACTCTCATAAGTGGCAGGGTGTTCGCCGTTTTCAGAAAAGAACTAAGAACAACGGCGGCCTATAAGCAAGCTGGAAGCGCTAAGGAACATGCAGGCTATGGCTCTCATGCTTCCAAAACGTATCAAATCTCTCAGGGTGAAGAGGCCGCTGCGGCGATGTGTTCACAGTCCAGGAAGGAACTTACAAGAAGGGCAGACAAGAAGCAGGTTGGATACTCTAGTGAAGTGCCCGTCCAGTCCCTTGTGCTTCCAAAACGTATTATCGCACTTAAGGTGAAGTCCGACAAGTGGCAAGTGTTCGCAGCTCAGGAAAGAACTTAGGACAAAGGTGGCCTAAGAGGAAGTTGGAAGCTCTAAGTAAAATGCAGGCTAATGCCCTTAGGCTTCCAGAACGTATAAACGCACTTAAGTGGAAGAGGCCTATACGGCTTGTGTTCCCTGTTCAGGAAGGAACTTAGAACAAGGGCCGCAAGAAGCAGGTTGGATACTCTAGTTAAGTGCCCGTCCAGTCCCTTGTGCTTCCAAAACGTATTATCGCACTTAAGGTGAAGTCTTCCAGTTGGCAGAGTGTTCGCACCACAGGAAAGACTTTAGAACATAGGCGGCCTATAAACAAGTTGGAAGCCCTCAGTAAAATGCAGGCTAATGCCCTTAGGCTTCCAAAACGTATAAACGCACTTAAGTGGAACAGGCCTCTACGGCTTGTGTTCCCAGTTCAGGAAGGAACTTAGAACAAGGGCAGAGTATAAGTAGTTGGATACTCTGAGTTAAGTGCCCGTCCATTCTCTTGTGCTTCCAAAATGTATTATCGCACTTAAGGAGAAGTCTCATAAGTCGCAGTGTGTTCCCAGTTAAGGAAAGAATTTAGAACAAGGGCGGACTAGAAGCTTGTTGGATACGCTGAGTTAAGGGCAGGCAAAGACGTTTCTGCTTCCCCAAGGTAAAGGCGATCTTAAGGTTTACATGCATAAATGGCACTGTGTTCCCAGTTGTGGAAAGAAGATAGACCCTGGTTGCACTATAGGCAAGTTGCATACTCTACGTTAAGTGCACGTCAAGACCCTGATGCTTCCAAAACGTAAACTCGATCTGAAGTGCAGATCCATATGTGACAGTGTGTTCCCCGTGGTTGAAAGTAGTTGGAACAAGGCCACACTAGAGGCAAGTTGGATACTCTAAGGGAAATGCAAGCCAAGTCCCATATGCTTCCAAATCGTATAATCGCTCTGAAGGGTAAGTCTCCTCATTGGCAGTGTGTTCCCAGGTGAGGAAAGATCTTAGAACATGGACAGACTGTAAGCTTGTTGCATACACTGAGTTAAGTTCAAGTAAAGTCCCTTAGGCTTCCAAAACCTCCAAACGCACTGAAGACGAACACTCGCATGGCACTGTTTTCCCAGTGGAGGAAAGGTGTCAGAACAAGGGCGGATTCTAGGCAGGTTGAAGACTGTGAGTGAAGTGCTCGCCATTGCGCTTCTGTTTCCAAAACGTTAAATCCTGCTTCATACCAAAACGCATTCTGGCAGTGTTTTCCCAGTTGAGGAAAGAAGTTAGAACAAAGACGGACTGGAGGCCAGTTGGATACACTGAAGGAAGTGCACAGCAAGTCCCTTAGACTTGCAAAACGTATCATCGCTCTTAAGGTGAACTCTCATAAGTGGCAGGGTGTTCGCCGATTTCAGAAAAGAACTAAGAACAACGGCGGCCTATAAGCAAGCTGGAAGCGCTAAGGAACATGCAGGCTATGGCTCTCATGCTTCCAAAACGTATCAAATCTCTCAGGGTGAAGAGGCCGATGCGGCGATGTGTTCACAGTCCAGGAAGGTACTTAGAACAAGGGCAGACAAGAAGCAGGTTGGATACTCTAGTGAAGTGCCCGTCCAGTCCCTTGTGCTTCCAAAACGTATTATCGCACTTAAGGTGAAGTCCGACAAGTGGCAAGTGTTCGCAGCTCAGGAAAGACTTTAGAACATTTGCGGCCTATAAGCAAGTTGGAAGACCTCAGTAATATGCAGGCTAATGCCCTTAGGCTTCCAAAACGTATAAACGCACTTAAGTCGAATAGGCCTATGTGGCTTGGTTTCCCAGTTCAGGAAGGAACTTAGAACAAGGGCAGACAAGAAGCAGGTTGGATACTCTAGTTAAGTGCCCATCCAGTCCCTTGTGCTTCCAAAACGTATTATCGCACTTAAGGTGAAGTCTGACAAGTGGCAAGTGTTCGCAGCTCAGGAAAGAACTTAGAACAAAGGTGGCCTATAAGCAACTTGGAAGCTCTAAGTAAAATGCAGGCTAATGCCCTTAGGCTTCCAAAACGTATAAACGCACTTAAGTCCAAGAGGCCTATGAGGCTTATGTTCCCAGTTCAGGAAGGAACTTAGAAAAAGGTCAGACTATAAGCCTGTTGGATATTCTGAGTTAAGTGCCCGTCCAGTCTCTTGTGCTTCCAAAACGTATTATCGCACATAAGGAGAAGGCTCAGAAGTGGCAGTGTGTTCCCAGTTAAGGAAAGAATTTAGAACAAGGGCGGACTAGAAGCTTGTTGGATACTCTGAGTTAAGGGCAGGCAAAGAAATTTCTGCTTCCCCAAGGTAAAGGCGATCTTAAGGTTTACATGCATAAATGGCAGTGTGTTCCCAGTTGTGGAAAGAAGATAGACCCTGGTTGCACTATAGGCAAGTTGCATACTCTACGTTAAGTGCATGTCAAGACCCTGATGCTTCCAAAACGTAAACCCGATCTGAAGTGCAGATCCATATGTGACAGTGTGTTCCCCGTGGTTGAAAGAAGTTGGAACAAGGCCACACTGTAGGCAAGTTGGAGACTCTAAGGGAAATGCAGGCCAAGTCCCATATGCTTCCAAATCGTATAATCGCTCTGAAGGGTAAGTCTCCTCATTGGCAGTGTGTTCCCAGGTGAGGAAAGATCTTAGAACATGGACAGACTATAAGCTTGTTGCACACACTGAGTTAAGTTCAAGTGAAGTTCCTTAGGCTTCCAAAACCTCCAAACGCACTGAAGACCAACACTCACATGGCACTGTTTTCCCAGTGGAGGAAAGGTGTCAGAACAAGGGCGGATTCTAGGCAGGTTGAAGACTGTGAGTGAAGTGCTCGCCAATGCGCTTCTGTTTCCAAAACGTTAAATCCTGCTTCATACCAAAACGCATTCTGGCAGTGTTTTCCCAGTTGAGGAAAGAAGTTAGAACAAAGACGGACTGGAGGCCAGTTGGATACACTGAAGGAAGTGCACAGCAAGTCCCTTAGACTTGCAAAACGTATCATCGCTCTTAAGGTGAACTCTCATAAGTGGCAGGGTGTTCGCCGTTTTCAGAAAAGAACTAAGAACAACGGCGGCCTATAAGCAAGCTGGAAGCGCTAAGGAACATGCAGGCTATGGCTCTCATGCTTCCAAAACGTATCAAATCTCTCAGGGTGAAGAGGCCGCTGCGGCGATGTGTTCACAGTCCAGGAAGGAACTTACAAGAAGGGCAGACAAGAAGCAGGTTGGATACTCTAGTGAAGTGCCCGTCCAGTCCCTTGTGCTTCCAAAACGTATTATCGCACTTAAGGTGAAGTCCGACAAGTGGCAAGTGTTCGCAGCTCAGGAAAGAACTTAGGACAAAGGTGGCCTAAGAGGAAGTTGGAAGCTCTAAGTAAAATGCAGGCTAATGCCCTTAGGCTTCCAGAACGTATAAACGCACTTAAGTGGAAGAGGCCTATACGGCTTGTGTTCCCTGTTCAGGAAGGAACTTAGAACAAGGGCCGCAAGAAGCAGGTTGGATACTCTAGTTAAGTGCCCGTCCAGTCCCTTGTGCTTCCAAAACGTATTATCGCACTTAAGGTGAAGTCTTCCAGTTGGCAGAGTGTTCGCACCACAGGAAAGACTTTAGAACATAGGCGGCCTATAAACAAGTTGGAAGCCCTCAGTAAAATGCAGGCTAATGCCCTTAGGCTTCCAAAACGTATAAACGCACTTAAGTGGAACAGGCCTCTACGGCTTGTGTTCCCAGTTCAGGAAGGAACTTAGAACAAGGGCAGAGTATAAGTAGTTGGATACTCTGAGTTAAGTGCCCGTCCATTCTCTTGTGCTTCCAAAATGTATTATCGCACTTAAGGAGAAGTCTCATAAGTCGCAGTGTGTTCCCAGTTAAGGAAAGAATTTAGAACAAGGGCGGACTAGAAGCTTGTTGGATACGCTGAGTTAAGGGCAGGCAAAGACGTTTCTGCTTCCCCAAGGTAAAGGCGATCTTAAGGTTTACATGCATAAATGGCACTGTGTTCCCAGTTGTGGAAAGAAGATAGACCCTGGTTGCACTATAGGCAAGTTGCATACTCTACGTTAAGTGCACGTCAAGACCCTGATGCTTCCAAAACGTAAACTCGATCTGAAGTGCAGATCCATATGTGACAGTGTGTTCCCCGTGGTTGAAAGTAGTTGGAACAAGGCCACACTAGAGGCAAGTTGGATACTCTAAGGGAAATGCAAGCCAAGTCCCATATGCTTCCAAATCGTATAATCGCTCTGAAGGGTAAGTCTCCTCATTGGCAGTGTGTTCCCAGGTGAGGAAAGATCTTAGAACATGGACAGACTGTAAGCTTGTTGCATACACTGAGTTAAGTTCAAGTAAAGTCCCTTAGGCTTCCAAAACCTCCAAACGCACTGAAGACGAACACTCGCATGGCACTGTTTTCCCAGTGGAGGAAAGGTGTCAGAACAAGGGCGGATTCTAGGCAGGTTGAAGACTGTGAGTGAAGTGCTCGCCATTGCGCTTCTGTTTCCAAAACGTTAAATCCTGCTTCATACCAAAACGCATTCTGGCAGTGTTTTCCCAGTTGAGGAAAGAAGTTAGAACAAAGACGGACTGGAGGCCAGTTGGATACACTGAAGGAAGTGCACAGCAAGTCCCTTAGACTTGCAAAACGTATCATCGCTCTTAAGGTGAACTCTCATAAGTGGCAGGGTGTTCGCCGATTTCAGAAAAGAACTAAGAACAACGGCGGCCTATAAGCAAGCTGGAAGCGCTAAGGAA